>NW_002987862.1:762817-771091 GCF_000006295.1 Pediculus humanus corporis | reverse complement strand
CTTTTTTCATTATTATTATTATTATTATTATTATTATTATTATTATTATTATTATTATTATCATTATTATTATTTTTCTTTTTTTTCTTTTTCTTTCTGCATCTAGACTAACTTAATTATTTTTATTCGCGTTACAAAAAAAAAATGTGTATATATATATAACGTCTGCTTCCAGTCTAGACAAAATTTTTATTATTATTATCATCATCATCATTATCATTTTTCCCTCCCATTCTCCAGGTTTACCTGTTAGAATTCAAAAACATTTGCGGCGGAAAATAATAATAAAAAAAAAAACTCAACTTAGGTAACAAAAAAAATTTTTTAATTTTTTCAAACTGCGGTTTTTTACGTTACGCCGTAAATAATTATCATCATCATCACCATTTAAATTTTTTTATATAATTCAATATGGCGTCGCGTAAACATTTTGAAAGTTTTCTCCCCCCTCCCTTTTTTTTTTATTAATACGACACGATGATAAAATTATAAAAAAAAAAAAAAAAATTACTTTCGCGCGTATAATCATTTCGTTCTCTCCATCGTTTTCTCCTGGATTACAAAAAAAATAAAAAATAAAAATAAAATGTCGTCTGCTAATTTAAAAAAAAAATAAAAACAATAAAACTCATAATTTAATACCAATAAATTTTACATATATATACACATATACTTATATAAAACTTGCTAAAATAATTTTTTTATTTTACACTCGCACTCGCATAAAATTATCAAACTCTCGGATTGGATTAATAATGTTGATGATAATAATAATGATAATAATAATAATAATCACGTAAGCGACTTCCTACGCCATCGATTTGGTAAAAAAAAATGAGAGAGAGAGAGAGTCAAAATGAGTCAGTTTAATGGATTTTTAAGTAAAATTTCGTCACACACACATCTTCGCTAATTTAAATTGTTTAGTATTATTATTATCATTATTATTATTATTATTCATTTTATGGGTGACTAAAACAAGCGAAAAAATAAAAAAAATTATACTACAGGTATGTATATCTACTCGCCTACTCAATCTCAACACTTGATTCTCCCACGTAAAAGAGAGAAAAAAAAAATAATTTTTTATAATTAATAAATTTATTTATTTATTTATTTATGTATCGTTACGCGAACGCTCCGCGTGAAATAAACATTAACATTAAAAATTGGTATTATTTATTTATTTATTTTTTCTTATTCGATCGCGCGCGTACATGAATGAATTTATAAAAACGTAAATGATAAAAAAAAACACACACAAACGTTATTATGAATGAATAAATATAAATTGATAAGAAAGCAACGTTGCCAAATTTACTTATTTATGTAAAACCTGTATATCATTCACACGCATACGTACACATACGCACACGCGAACGCACACGTGGAAATCTTTTTTTTTTTTTTTTATCAATTTTAAAAATAATTTCCAGAGTTTTTTATCATTATTATTTTTACACTTCCGGTTATTTTGATAATAAATTAAAATTAAGTTGGTACGACTGGTTGGTGTCACAGTTAAGGTAGTACCGAAAAAACCACACGAAAATTTCCTTTTTTTAATTTTTCCAAAACGATGATGACGTCATTGTCGGATCTAAAAAAAAATTTTTTATAATTTTTAACCGATCCGTTAGAATAATTAATAATTAATAATAATAATAATAATCGTCGTGACTCGAAAATTATTTACGAGGGGAGGGGAAGCGGGAAAGCGGGAAGAAGGAGGAAAAAAATTTTTTTTTTTTTACTTCCTTGGTCGATGTGTTTGTCTCACGGAAATTTGTTGTTGTTTTTTTTTAAATATTCCAGTAGTAAATGTAACCTTGAATAATTTTGTTGTTGTAGCCGGTTGTCGGTTGTCGGTTGTTTGTTTGATAATTTTCTATAGAACGAAGTGAATCGATTGAAATACCTGATTTTTTCACTAGAATTCTCTATTCACAATTTTTTTTTTTTATTTTGTCAAGGTTGATTTGAAACGTTAATTGTTTATCTTTCTCCAGTTTTATTATTATCATCATCATCATCACCATCATCATTATCACGTTTTGCAAATTAAAAAAGAAAAAAAATTTTTTTTTTTTTTTGGCGGAAGGAGTGTCTGGAAAAAACACGCGACGGAAAATTTAGGTGAAAAAACAAAAAAAATATCTTTCACGCCTTTTTAACTCGAATCAAGATGGAATTTCATGGAATTCCAGTGAGTTTGGAAAAACTTTTGCCGCGAGTCTGTTGCCACGACTGTTTTTTTTTAAATATAAATTATTTATTCATTAAAAATTTATGCAATTCTTTTTTTTTCTTTGATATGTTGTAAAAAAAAATTTTTTATAATTTTTTTTTCTTATCCAGCCGTGGTGTGATTAGATTCCAGTAGATAATTTTATAATAATAATAATAATGATGATAATTATAATGTAATTTAACAAAGTATAACTTAATTTTATATTTTTCAAAAGCGAACAATATCACAATCTTTTTTTTTTTTTTAATAAAAATATAAAATTACGTCATCCGTGCTGGATTTTTTTTTTTTATACTGGAACGAAACAAAAAAAAATTCCAGCATGGAATTTTATAGATAATAACCATTCTAAAAAAAAAAAAAAAAATGTATTCAATATAAATACTTAATACTCAAACATAAAATTATAATTTTTTTGTAAAGGTTATCTTTAATTATACTTTGTTGTTTGTATTATGGTTGTTGAGTAACGTGTCCGTGAAAAGGATGGAAAGGTGCTAAAAAAAAAAAAATGATTCGCGGTTGTTGTTGTTATTGTTGTTGTTGTTGTCGTTGTTGTTGTTGTTGTTTTCGATCGCGTTTTTAAATAAATCGACTGGAATTTTTTTACCCGCCACGAAGGCAAACACGAGGAAAATTTCCATTTTCGAAAAAAACGCATTCCAGACAAAAATTATAGTTAAAAATTTAAATAAAAGATGGCGCTGATTGAAAAAAAAACTTTACATATAAATAGATTCGAAGGAACATTTTCGTCCCGGAAAGAAATCGGGGGGAGGAAAAATATTAAAAAAAAAAAAAAAATTATAAACGTATATCGAACGACATGAAAATCCAAGACACACCATTTACAACAACAACAACAACAACTGCGATAATAATAATAATAATAATGAAATAAAAGAAGACGTTTTAGTTTGTACGCGTCTTTGAATAATTTTATATCCCAAAACGGTTTTTTTTTTTTTTTTTGGTAAACATTGTTATCATTCAAACTAAAAATTTGACCTAAAAGTGGCGGTGGAAAGAGAAGAATAAGAAAAAGAAGAAAAAACGTTATCAAATTTTAAGAAGATAATATATATATATATATAAAATTGTTTAAAATTTACACAAACAAACAGGCCTTAAGCAGACGACGATTTTTTCTGATAGAAACGGCTTCCCTGCCACTAGAATATAAACTATCGCGTGACTCCGCATTTAAAAAAAAAAAATCCAGTTTAATTCAATTTTATCAATTTTTTTTTCTTTCCTTTGAGCAACATAAACATATTTTTTTTAAAATTTTCTACTACTATTATTATTATTATTATTTAAATTCATCCTTCCTCACAAATTTCCAGTTTTTGTTTTGTTTTGAAGCGAGAAAATATTTTTAATACGTAACATTAACCTTAATAACAATAATAATAAACAAAAACAAAATTTTTTTTTGTATTTTTTCCTGGAGAATTTTTTTTTTTACTTATTTATTTGCATTCTTTGTAGTTGTATGGAACTCTTTTCCATACAAATTTTCCAACTTTAAAAAAAATTTGTTATCGTTTTAAATATTAATTAAAATAAATAAATAAAATTACGACTGGAAAAAATTCTCCATTGTTTTTTCCAGCGGGATTAATCGTCGATCGAACTCTCGCGTAGGCAGGTACACGTTTAGATTTTAAATAAAAAAAAATTCTTTTAATCTTCTTTTCTATTTAATTAATAATAATAATAATAATAATAATGATGATAATCTCTTGCCACCCTAAATTTAACAACTTTTTATTATACGAAACCTTCGGCTAGTTCCATTGAACAGGTTTTTGTTTTTTTGTTCAGAATACTCCCGTTTTTTTTAAATAAGTTTCGGGTTCACGAAATCAAAATTAAAAAAAAAAACGTGTAATTGTTGCCATTTAGAAAGAGAGAGAGAGAGAGAGACTTTGTGGTTAACATTCGAAAAGGAGAAATCATTTCTTTTTAAAGTAAGAAAATTTAAAATGGCCACAAGGTTATAGAGTAATAAAATCTTTTTATGGTTAAAAAAAAAAAAAATGTCGAGGCTTAGAAAAAATTTAGTTAAAAAAACGTTTTGAAAAAAAAAAAGTAAAAGTTTATACAAATGCACAGAATAATAAATTGTCCAAGTGAAAGGATACGAAAATTAATAATAATAATAAATGATTTTTTTTCGGGAATAAATTGCGCGAGATGAAAGGACTATTATGACGTCATTCGGGTTTAACAATTTAATCGTTGATGAGATTATTAAAATGGCGCGGCACTGAGTAGCAGCGGTATGAGAAAAAATTTTTTTTTTTTTAATTTTTTTTTTTGAGAAAATAATCACGTGAGTGTTTTATTTATTTATTTATTAATTAATTAATTACGAAAAATCCGAACTGGAATTTTTTTTTTACGCACAAAACCTAATTAGGATATTTCTTTGGGGCAAAAAAAAAAAATTCCAAATTATTTATAGACGAAAAAAAAAAAAAAAAATTTTTTTTTTTATTAAAAATAGTTTCACGATAACGAACCTGTTATGAATTGACCTAAAATTGACTAATAAATTTATTTAAGAGTTATCATCTCGATTATTATTATTATTATTATTTTGTTTTTATAGAAGCAGAAGACTTTTTTTTATAATCATTTCCACCTACCATCTCGCCATTAATAACCCGAGTAACCGAAATCCCCCCTTTTTATAAAAAATTAAAACGCCTTAAAAATACTGATTAGATTTTTTTCAAAACAAATTATTAAAAAAATTTTCTTTCTCCAGGCTTCTTTCCCGGGGGGAAGGGGAGGGGAGGGGAATCACGTACCTGAATTAATTTTACCGAATGTGCAATAATCAAAATTAACAACCAAAACTATTATTATTATTATTATTGTTAATAAATAACGAGATAAAAATTTATTTTTGAAAAAAAAAAAAAAAAAAAAATTACACCGTTTGATGACGTTATTACGTAAGATTTTCATTTTATTTTATTTTTTATTAATTATTAAAGCACGTAATAATGATAATGATAATGATGATGATGATGATTAAATAATATTTTAAAAAAGGTAAACATTCTCCCGGTGAGAAAAAAAAAAAAATAAACAAACTCGGTCGTTCGCGATACCGAAAATAGATTAAAGGTTGCAAAAATTTGTTGTTTGTTGTTTGTTGCGATAGTTTACCATCGTGTTATTTTACTTATTTTTTTCTTTTTATTACGTAATAATTATTAAATTACTTCCATATATGGCTCTATGCAATGGTTCTATACGCTACTATTTCAAATAAATAGTTTGAAGGCGGACCGCCTTGTTATATTTCAAAATTTATTTTAAACGTTGTTTTATTTTTACAAAAACAACAACAACAACCAAACTTCTCAATACGTTTTTTTTTCTGTAAAAAAAAAAAAAAACAACCGGAAACCGGTTACTAAATAATAAAAAAAAAACGATTTGAAATTATTAAATCTCTTTTAAGTCGTTTTTTTTTTTCAAATGAATGAAATTTTCTATTCCATAATAAATTTTCCTTTACGTATAATAAGTTTTTTTTTCGCAGCATAATAATAATAATAATAATAATACGTTCAAGTTAAAAAAAAAGAAGGTAATAAAAAATTTAATAATAATTTTTTTTTATTGAAGGCTGCACGAGTAATAAATAATCAATAAATTTATTTATTATCAATAAATAACTCGGTAAGTGTTCCACATGCATGCATCAAAAAATCTTTAAAAGACAAAAAGGCGGAAAGGAAAAACTTTTTCCTTTCGAATTTTTCCTATTCGAGTTCCTTTTTTCGAGTACGTGCGCGTGATTGATAACGACTCCCCACAAAAATCGTACTTGTAATTTAAATATATACATATTTCGTAACCGAAAAAAACGTGTCACACACGTGACACCGTAATAAATACGTATATACATTTCGAATTCATTATTAATTTTTTATTTTCTCTCACTCTCTAGTCAATTTAATTTGACGCATCGTAATTATTATTATTATTTATTTATTCATTATTAACGAGAACAGAATAATAATAATAATAATTATGTAATTATTTAGTTATTAAACAAAATGAAAGAGTCATCGTATTACGTTTAATTATTTAAATAAAACGTAAAAAAAAAAAAAAAATTTAATTAGTATTTAGTGTATTAATCATTTGAAAAAGGGCATAAGAAAATCGTTTGTTTTGCGTTGTTTGTTTGTTTGTTTTTAAAAACGATCATTTGCAATCGAGGGAGAGGTTACGTAAAAGTCCAAGTTTGTTTTGTACAAACAAGTCAAAATAAGATGAATCGTATCGTTGTTGAATATGATTTGTTTAATTTAAATCCGCTTCGGGTGACATGTTTACAGGTGAAGAAGGTGAGTACGAGTACTACTACTCAATCCATCTACTCGTGAGATATTATCATCATTTATCACCTTACAAATATTATTATTATTATTACTAATTTCTTACAAACAACGGTAATAATTACTCTCTCTCTCTCTCTCTCTCTCACTCACTCTTTTCCTTGTTAACAACAAAAAGAAAAAATAATAAATTACAATTTTTTTTCTCATAGAGAATTTAAAAAAACAAAAAAATTGTAATTGCAATAAAGAAACTTCTAGAAATTTAAGAAAAGAAAAAAAATTATTGATTGATTTTATATCGATCTGCATGAAAGGAAATAAATAAATAAATAAATTTTTTAAAATTTTATTTCGATCACGATTTATATAAACGCCTTCCTTTCATTTCGTATCTTTCCGCCATTTTTTTTTCTTTTTCTCGATTCATCATTCGTTTCGTATATTTAAACAGGCACGAATTTTTAAAAAATAAATGAGAGAGAAAATCATCATCATCATCATCATCATCATCATCATCATCATCATAATGGTATTTTTAGGTATTATTACAAAACCCGTCCTTTAACGGATAATTATTTTTAGATTATCTATCTATCTATTGGCAATAGATACAAACTTTTCGAATATTTTTGAATACCTAACAAACGACTCGCACGATTTTTTCGTTTCGTTTTGTTTTAATAAATTCAGGTACGAGTCGAATGCAAAAAAAAAAAAAAAACGTGAAAAACTTTTTTTTTTTTTTACGGTAAAATTTTTAACCTACATTTAAATAGAATCGCCCTTTGCGAACTTTACGTTTTTTTTTTTTCAGGTACGTTTTGCGTACCAGTTTTTAAAAATCCTTTTTCCTCTTCCTAATGAATTCTTTCAAATTTTTTTTTTTTTTTGCAAACAAATCCTAATAATCGTCCATCTTACAACTTTCTTTTTTTTTTATTTTAACTTCGACAGAGTCAAAACAACAAACAACAAACAACAACCAATGCAAATATTTCAAGTTCAACTTGTTTTTTATTAACCGAAAGCAGGAAATTTAAATTTTTTTTTTACGCTCCAACAAACATTGTACGACCGCAAATAACGACAATAATAATAATAATAATAAATAAATAAAAACTATTATTTTTACAACGAAAAAAAAAAAAACGTATATCGACCAACCGGAAATGCACCACTAAATAATAATAATAATAATAATATCTAATTTCCTTTCGAAAATAGATTTAAATTTTTTAAACATTTTTCTTTATCCTTTCGAAAAAAAACGTCATCAATTATTCAAATCGAATTTGTACTCATTTTAACATAAAATTAATAATAATAATAAAAATAATAATAATTTCCGGTTTTCGTAACGCTAAAAGATTTTTTTTTTAAAAATTAATTAGTTACAATTACAAATCGCACATAATTTGATTTAATTTATTTTTTTAAACACGACGTCAAAGAAAGATAGAAATAATAATAATAATAATAATAATAATTATGGAAATTTTAAATAATAATAATGATAATAAATAAAAAGGTCGTTAACCTTTCGTTTCCTCATATGATTTATTTATTTATTTGAGAAAAAAATAAAAAGGAAAAAAATGAAAAAAAAAATCAACAAGTGTGTAAGTGTGTGTGTGTGAGTGCGGTTAATATTTG
>NW_002987862.1:760289-761831 GCF_000006295.1 Pediculus humanus corporis | reverse complement strand
AAAAAAAAAAACGACGCCAAGAAAAAAAAAAAAACTTGTTGCCAAAACAAAGGTCTTTGAACGAAAGGTCAAAACATTAAAAATGATAATAATAATAATAATAATAATAACCTTAAATTATGTTTAATAATTTATATCGATTTAAATTAAATTTTCTATTTTTTTTTATAAATAATAATAATAATAATACAAACGTATACGTCATCGTCGTGAGTGATTACGTTAGAATCATTCTAACTCTCCGCCAACCGCCCCCTCCCCCTCCCCCGGGTCCCGATTGTAAAAATAAAATTTTTTTTTTAAATGCGAGCCCTTGACAATCTTTTTTTTTTTTTGCAAAACATTTGTTAAACAATCGTTTGTTTTGTTTGTTCGATTAAAAAAAAAAAAAATTTATAAAGTGCAATCGATAAAACGCCATTTTAAAACAAAACAAACGAGAAAACAAACAAACAAACAAACAAAAACATTTTCACAAAATTTCGTTCTATGATAATTTTCATTTCCGGTCAGTAAAAAAATAATAATAATAATAATTTTGTTTTCGTGAGTGTTTGTACCATTTGTTTACCCGTTCCATCACGTACCTGATTTTCTATTTCATCTCTCTTATCACTTCCACTCCTCTCCTCACCCTTTTCCCCTCTGATAAAAACATGAAAACAATGAAATTTTTTTTTTTTTACTTTTTTTTTGCGATATGATTTTAATTAATAATCCAGGTACGTTTTCAGGTACGAATTTAATTTAAAAAAAAAAAACAAACAAACGACGGAGGAACGCGAAGAAGAAAGTTTAAAAAAAAAAAACGGGGTGAAAAGTGAAAGGAACAAAAATAATAATAATAATAATACTAATCATGAAAATAATATATTTCTTATTTTTGCTCGTAAGTTTTTCAAAAAAAAAAAAAAAAATTGTATTATTATTATTATTATTATTTATTTATTTATGATTTTACGTGTTTTATTTTTTTGAGAGAGAGGAGGTTTAGGGAGGGGGCGAAGAGGGGGGGTCCTCTCCTCGTAAAACGTTTTAAACATTTAAAAATAAATACGGGATCCGGTTTTGTGCTTGAGGCAAACAATGCCCCAAGATTTTTTTTTTTTATGTATCACGCACCTAAATAATTTCATACCTTGTTATTTGCTAATTGTATAATTACAAGAGGTGCGCGTGTGCGTAACTGTTTGTATTTATTATTATTATTATTAATACGTTTAACGTTTAATAAATAATATTTCAAAAAAAAAAAAAAAAAAAAACAAGCGAGAAAAAAACTGCAAATTTTTCCTTTTTTTTTTTTAAACGTGTTTTCGCCATAAAATTTTATTGTTTTTAAAAAAAAAAATTCTTCACCTACATAATAATAATAATAGTAATTTCATCCATAACCATTTATTATTATTATTATTATTGGGAGAGAATCGATTAATCAAATTCGCGTTTGTTTTATTTTATTCATCATGATAAATAAATATATACCGGAGTCGTTTATTAATTGACCGTCAGAAAAGAAAGTTTTTACCAATAAAATTAAGT
>NW_002987862.1:753255-759674 GCF_000006295.1 Pediculus humanus corporis | reverse complement strand
TTAATCTTTTTTTTTTTTAGAATAAGTTTCTTTCGTTTAAATTTTTCTTCACGCGTGTGTGAATTCGAATTCCCCTTCCCCCCGTTTCCGGAATTGATGAGATAACGATAATAATAATGATAATGATAAATGTGAAATTTTTTCTTTTTGGAAATTTTTTTTTTTTGTTAACCGAAAAATTAAAAAAAAAAAAATATATATGTGTTCTTTTTGACTGATTATAATAATTCATTTTAATAACCTTTGACCTTTAAATAATTAAAAATTAATTTTAAAATTAATTTACGATGTTTGATAATAGTAATAATAATTAAAATTATTATTATTATCGTTCGTGATTTTGTTTAAAGTTTAAAAAATAAATTATTTAATTAAAATTAATTAAACGCGGCGGGTTTTTTTTTTTAAAAAAGAACTCTCGTTAAATTTATAAATTACTATTATTATTATTATTATTATTATTATTATTATTAATTTCCACTCATAATCACGAAAATTCGTTTTTATGTTTGTCGGAGCTTTTTCAACAATTATTTTTAAGCTTTCTACCCGCGATTTCTAAGGAATAAATGCCTGAATATCAGTGACGCTGCAAGCCTGATGGATAGGTTTCGTTTTGTTATAAACTATGACGTCACAACAATTCTTGTAAGTCTCACTGAGACCATCTTATTCGATGGAAGCGAGTTATCACCTGTACTGGCTCCAGTGACTGACATCTCTGGAGTACAACCAGGAACAGGAGAAGTGAGATTCACAACCTTGTCAAGAACTGATTAGGGTTGACAATAAAACAAAATTTGTTTTGGTTCTGTCTTTATCTTTTTATCATTTTGCTCTATTACAATTATGAATCAGTCATCATCATTATTATTAGGGGTAAATTTTTTAAATGTACTTAATAAGAGAATATACTTTTTCCTTAAAACTATTTCAATACTTAATTTTCCTACTATTTCCCCTTTTCATCATTTTCCCTCATGCATTCCAACCTTAATGTATGCAAAGTGTGTATATACAATTACAATTTACAATACAAGGTATAATTTTGTACTTGGAAACTTAATTAATCTGAAGGCTATTGAATTTTTCCAATCATAATTGAAATTAAAAGAAAATTTTACACTAAACATATGATAAAATATGTTATAATGAAACAAACAAACTTAATAAAAGGGGGTTAAAGTACAATCAATAGATTCACACTTAAAACAGGAGTACAATTACCTGAGCAATAAACAATTAAACAGTAATTAAAGCAGTACACCTACCTGATACAACAAATTAAACTAATTACAAGTATTTTTATAAAAAAACTACCTCCATTTTTATTTAGTGTGACAGGAAGTATTTACCACAACTACTCATAATCAGCTCATGAGGTGTGCAATTATAAAATGGAGTCCATTATGCCTTTTCATAATTCCTTACACTAAAATCAACTAAAATAAGGGTTACCCAATTCCTTTTGATTTTGATACACATTTATAGGGAGTATTACTCTATTTCTATGATAAACTATGTTGTAATGAGACCCAACTAACTCAAGAAAATGCTTAAACAACAACCAACAATCAGTAAATTAACCCTTACAGGTTAGAAAGTATAGAAATTTGTACACTGAGTTGATATATATCAAATCAATCATTATTAATAAATATTTTTTATAATTATTCCAACATTTTGTTTTTTATGATGAGGTAAAAAAGATATTTAGTCAAACTCCTCAAAATCAATCAAATAAATGTAAAATTTATAAAATGTTTTTTGGGTATTTGCCTCCATTTAATTGTTAGCCAAACATTTTTGCAAGTGAAAATTAAGTCATAAAATGAATCACTTACCTGTAATAATCAAATGTACTTATACATCTTCTAAAATTTTTTTTACCCACGCTTCCTTTTGTCACATGTTAAACCGTTGATTATTTGCAAAATTAAAAACTTAAAATAATATAATTATAACTGAATAATATAAAAAACTAATTACATCACAATAAACTAGACTTTATAACAAAACTTTTGATATATAATTTATAAATAAATTTTAAAAAAAAACCATAAAAAAAAATTAATTAAATGAGTTGACACGATGATGTAAAAACGTATGACAAATAAACAATCGTTGCACTTCAGCGCACTCTATATTTCCTATTATTATTACAAAACGGATGTGACGCACGCAGTTAAAAATAAAATCCATCCGTGTGGATTAAAATAAAAGTAAAATTTTTTTTTATAGCGCTCTATAATTAGCGTACGTATAAATAGAGTTTGAGCGTGCTATAAAAAATTAATCGATTAACAATCGATTGGTGATTTGTCGTTTTTTTTAGTTCGACATGAACGTAACCTCTATTGATAAAAAATTGGAAAGTAAAGGGCAAAATAAAAAAAGAAAATTAAAATGTGAAAATAACCTTTCAGGTACGAAAACAACTTTTAAAAGTAATAAAAAAAAAAAAGTTTTTACGATTTCGATAACGAACGAGAAACCCAAATTCGTTTGAACTTTTATTAACTTCCGGTTTGATTTATGTATCCGTCATATTAAAAAAAAAAAAAGCAAAGGGTTAAATGACAAATTACGTTAATTTAAATGACCGGTGACAAAAAGAAAAAATTTTTGGATTTTGATTATTTCCGACGAACGGAAACCAGACGATAAAAACGGGAAGTATGCGAGACAAAAAACGGGAAGAATGATTTAAAATATTTGGCAACGAATATCCCATCCCCCTCCCCCCAAACAGTTAAATTCTATCTATTTTTTTAATCTAACGAACGAACGAACGAACGCACGCGTAATTTTTACGTCTGGATTTAAAAATAAAATAAAAAATTATAAATCGATGACGTATTTCCGTTAATAATCACCTGGATAACGAAGGGGGAAATGTTCCAGTATAACGCATGCCAACATAAAAATAGTATATATGATATTTAGTTTAGTTTAAACTTCCTGTTGGTATTAAATTAAATAATTCTCTTTCCGTTTCAAGTAAATTATTTTTAAAAAAAAAAAAAAAAAAGTTTTTTTTTACTTTAATGGTTTACATAAAGTTTTCGTTTTAATAAATTATTTGATATTTTATATAAAATCAAAGTTATAATAAAATAAAGTTAAAAAGTAAACAAAAGAAAACAGAAACTTTCTTTTATCTCTTTCTCTCTCTCATATTTTTTCCTTTCTTTTTCCGAAAGCCTTGAGAAAAAGAGAGAGAGATGAAAAAATAAAATTAACTTAACAACAAAATAACTTTAAATATAAAATTTTATGTTTTAAATATATATATAAGTTAAAGGTAAATATAAAACCTCAACAACAACAACACAACGGATCCGCCGCCATTTTGTTAATTTAAAAAATTTTTCTTCTTCATCTTAAAAAAAAGGATTTTTTTTTTAGAAAAAAGGTTTTAGTAGAAATTAATTTACCGTTGTGACGTCATCATTACAATCATCGTCGTCTGCTATTTAACGGAAAGAGAGAGAGAGAGAGAGAGAGAGAGAGAGAGAGAGAGAGATGGGAACAATCGGTAGGATCCATTAATTGATTTTTGAAAATTTATATTACGGACTCGAACAAATATATAAACTCGAACTCGAACAAACGATTATTATTCGAGTATATATCGATATATCGATCGAGTATCGATTTTTTTATAGGCGTAATTAAAGGGAAGAGGTGAAAAAAGGGAATTAAAAAAAATCCCGTCGGAATTCCTGGAGGTTTTTATTTTTTTTTTTTAATTCCGTCGTTGTAGACGTCCTTCATTGGGGGGTCTAATTTATTTTTAGAAAGAAAATGAGGGGGGGAAGAGGATGTTAAAGCTTTGAAATATTTGATCTTTCACCTTTTTGAGGGGGGAAGGGGAATTCTTTTTTCTTCTCCATTTTGAATGACAAATTTTTTCGAAAACTATTTTTATTTATAAATTTCGAAAAAAAAAAAATTCGGTGTCGCGTTTCAACATTTTTTTTTCCTTCTTTCTTTTTATATTCTCGATTCGAACGTTCTGGAAATTTCTATGCATTTCATTTCTGATTGTTTACTATTATTATTATTATTATTATTATTACAACTACTTTTTTTTTTAGTGACACGTGATTTCGCATAAAGTTAACGTTTGTAAGCACTTTATCGTCATGTTTTCTTTTTCTATTTTTTTTTACGATTAATAATTTTGTATTGAAAAAAAAAAAAAATTCATCGAATGAATGAATAAATGAATGAGTGAATGAATGAATGAATGAAAAATAAATAAATTAATAAATTTATTGATTCTTTGTAAATAAATTTTCTTCTTCTGATTTTTATTACGTTGATTTTTAACTTCCCGTTTGTGTGCGTACGTTTTTCCTTGCGAAAATTACGTAACGATGGCAATTTCCCGCACCCTCCCCTTCTCCCCCTTGAGCTGGGGAGAAGGAAGAGGGAAGAGGTAGAAAGAAAGGGGGGGAAAAAACTAATTTCTATAAAATTATTTTTATTAATGATAATTAAAAGTCGTAGTCGTCGTATAAAAATTTTCGTTTACGAGTTTTCAGCCGGAAGTAATATTTAAAAAATATAATACACTTATTTATTATTATTATTAATATTACGAATCATTATCATTATTATCATCGCGTTGATTTTAATTTCTTTTTAATTTAAATTATGTATATTCACGATCGTAATAAATTATTACAATTTGATATGATAATAATAAATAAATAAAATTTTACGAGAGTTTCGCTTGAAAAATCATTAAAAAAAAAAAAAAAACGTGTAAAAAGAAACTTTTTTTAACTTTTCTTACCGATTTGTTACCACGTGTATGGCGGTGGGGAGTAGGGGGAGGTGATAGGGGAGGTAGGTAGGGTAAATAAGAGAAAAGAGAAAAACGAAGCGAAAGAAAAAAGAAAAGAAAAATTAAAAAACAAATAATTATTAAAAAAAAAAAAAAATTTCCGTTTGTTATTTTTTTTTACGTTCCTTTTACTTTTACCCCCGCACGCACACGCACACGCACACACTCTCTCTCTTTCTCTTTTTCTCTCTCTCTTTCTCATTTTTCAATAAAACAAATAAAAATAAAAATAAAAATGATGACGACTTACCTGGGTGTATTAGTAATAATAATTGGCGTCGGTTCGTATTCTTCTTCTTTTTCTTTGTTGTGTATTCGCGCGTCAAATAATAATAATAATAATAAATTTGCTCTGTTAAATAATAACGATATTACTATTATTATTATATATAGAAAAAAAAATTACGCGTGAGTAAAATTAAATAATTAATTTAAAAAAAAAAAAACAATCGAATTTTTTTTTTCTTTATAATAAATACAAAAAAAAAAAAAAATTTAGTTATAATAATAATAATAATAATAATAATAATAATAACGACGCCGATCTACATCGTGGCACTAACGTTTTATTCATTTGGCAGACTCATTATATACTGTCGTCGTCGTCGTTTTTTTTTTTCCCCTCGTCGAGACGACATTTTTTTTTTTTTTAAAAAGATTATACGTGTATATATAAAAATAGATTTTTTCATTTCTTTTACCTATCATTTACATTCTGATATGGCTTTATCTATAAATAAATAAATTTATTATCATTATTATTATTATTAATTAAATTATTTATTAATTTAAACGGTTATTGTTTAATAATAATAATAATAATAATGACAAAAAAGGAAAAAGATTTTTCTTGAGGAGACGACGATGGCATTTAAAAAAAAAAAAAATTTCACATTCCTTTTCCTTTTTTTATTAATGTCTCAATTCCAGGATATTTTTATCCTGTTTCCCTATTTTACGATAATTATCCAGTCGTTTTGGATAAAATTTATACAAAAATTATTATTATTATTTTTTCACGGTTATTTTTAAAACGTTGACAAAAAATAAATTAAAAAAAAAATTAAAATTTTTCTTCTTCTTTTTCTTCTTCTTGTATTTTAATTT
Organism: Pediculus humanus corporis; assembly: GCF_000006295.1. Lineage (NCBI taxonomy): Eukaryota > Metazoa > Arthropoda > Insecta > Psocodea > Pediculidae > Pediculus > Pediculus humanus. Next base: position 753,712 of record NW_002987862.1, on the reverse strand, counting down.
ACCCGTAAAACCATTTAATAAAAAATTATTAAACAAACAAACAAACGAAACAAACGAAACAAACAACATTTATTTATTATTATTATTATTATTATTTTAAATTCTCTTTGAAAAATACGAGTAGTCGAGTGAAAGAAAAAAGAAACGCGTGGCATAAGATTTTATTTATACTTTTTTTTAATAATAATAATAATAATATTATTTATTTTTATTCGATTTATTAAATTTAATGACGTGAAAATTATTTAATGTTATTTTATTATTATTATTATTATTATTATAACGATCATTGAAGTGAAAAATTTTTTCCATTAGAAAATTGCTTATTCAGGTTTTTTTTTATGGAGCTCAACCAACACTCGACTGGAGAAAGAAAAAAAAAAAACCGTCGTAAATTATTATTATTTTTTCTTTTTTTTTATAAAACTGCGTGGAAAATCTTAAAAAGGGGGAAAAA
>NW_002987862.1:724832-753197 GCF_000006295.1 Pediculus humanus corporis | reverse complement strand
CGACAAATATTTAAATGATTTAATTAAACTTTTTTTTTCTTTTGTAAAGTTATTAAAAATTAAAATTTTACTTAAATATATAAAATTTTTTTTTTTTTGGAAAAATGTCAAAATTTTTACTCTCTTTCTCCCCTAGAATTTATTTATTTATTTATTATTATTATCGATCGAACGTAAATTGAAAATTTTATTTATTTATTTATTATTAATAAACATTTAAATTTTTTTTTTTTTTTGTAAATTTTACAATAATAATTAACGTATAAAAAATTATAATTAATTAATTAAAAAAATTTTTTGTTGTTTTTTTTTATTCACACCGAACGAGAGAAAATAAAAAAAAAAAAATGGAGGAAAAATTATTATTATTATTATACTCGATCGTGTTTGTTTGTTTCCTTTTATTAACGTCCTTTGTCGTTTGTTAATTGTTCTTTACATTTATAAACGGTTTTATAAAATGTTTTATATATTGTTTGATATTCCGAATCTGTTTTCGTACACGTTTTTGACGAATCACATTTTTCTGTTATTTTATTATTTATAAGTCGTTTAAAGCCTCTCGTGAATGGTTCTTTAACTGGAACGTATTCGCATTTTCTTTTCCAAAAACGAAATAAAAATATTTAATTACACAAAATTTTTTTATCTCTTTCTCTCAACTCATTGGGGATATTTACTTACCTTCTTTCGCATCGTATTCCATACGAATTTGAACTGCAAAGACACCAATTTCCAGGTGAACAGGTAGCACCGTTTTCACATGGAGGCTCACATACCGGAATTTCACAATTTATTCCGGTTGCATTGTGAGGACATTCGCATTGATTTGGTCCAACACACGTACCCCCATTTAAACAAGGAGATTCGCAATTGTCTATAATAAATAAAATGATGATGACGACACGATTATTTCAATAAAAACAAATTTATTTATTTATTTTTGTTAAAATGTTTCGATTTCAAATTTTTTTTATTTTATTTTTATTTACGATTTTAAAATACAATATAGTAAATTGAGAAAGCTTTTAAATTAATTTGAATTCAGAGATGAATTTTACGATGGAGAAGAAAATTTTTTTTTTTCTAAAAGCTTTAGGATTCGTATGAAAAACAAGGTATAAAAAAAAAAAAAAAATTAAAAACAAACCTCCGGGGATTTTAAAAACATTTAAATTTAAAATAATTTTTTTTTCGGTTTGCGCCTTAAAATTTTTTAGTTTTTACAAAATGTTATACATAAATGTATTACGTTAAAACTTTCTCCAATTTTCCGTGTTGAAATTTTCGCGTATGTATATGTTACGTGAAGTTTGCGGATTCCCGCTACCGAAAAAAAAAAAAGTAATGATGATAATAATAATAATTTTTCACGCCTTATTCGCCTATCCGCGTGTCGATTTGTAAACTTGGGGAGGGGAAAGAGGAAACGTTTTATTTGTTTATCATTATCATAACTCCTCATCGGAAAATTTAAATTTCTACCTAAATTTGCGCTGAATGAAAAAAAAAAAGGAAAAAGTTTTTAATACAGTGTTGTCAAATCGATCAAAAAAAAAAAAATTTAATAAAATTTATCCGTTAAACAGAAGAATCGGAAAAAAAATTAAGAATAAAAACGTTAGAAAAATTATTATTTTCATAAGTTAAGTATAAGTGAAAAGTTAAAAATTAATTTTCTTTATCTTAGTTTAACACTTTTTTTTATCCTCAATGGATTTAATCACGTTTCCGGATTAAGGATTTTCCCTTAAACGTATATGCTAAGTATTAAATGAATGAAAGGAAAACTTACATTTTTGACAATATGATCCAGTTGTATGAGCCGGACAAAGACATATATTCGGTTTTAAACACGTGCCCCCATTTTTACAGGGAGGATCACAAATGGCTGTAGAAAAAATAAGAAAAAAAAATTAATTTTTACCGGAAAAAAAAAATTACAAAATAGGAAAAAAAAAAATAAAATTTTTATTACGATTTTCGCATTTATCTCCCTGAAATCCATTTGGACAAGTGCAAACGTTATTGTTCAAACATCGTCCGCCATTTAAACAATCAATCGAACAATCAATTGAAATTTCACAAAATTCACCCCTGTAACCTTCGGGGCAAATACAATTTTTTTTTTCGCACGTACCCCCATTTAAACAAGAGCAAAAATTTTTTTTCGAACCTGATAAAAAAAAATATAATAATAATAATAAATTTAACGTGTTCGCGAACTTATATAATTTGTCATGTTCGGTGTCAAAAAATTCATGATAATAATGATGATAATGAAATATAAGGTGGTCGATGACAATAAAATCGGGATGGGGAAAAGGGGGGAAAAGGGACATGAGGGGAGATCGGAAACGTCGTAAAAATATGATATTCATCATCAATTATATTTTTTTTTTTTTACTAACAGGAAAAAAAATTTCCACCCTATTAATTTTTATCGTTGTTAACTTGTCACTATTAAAAACTTTTATTATTGAAAAATAAAAAAAATATCGTCTGCTAAACTCATTCGTGACGTAATAATAATAATTTAAGATGTGAATTTTTTTTTTTTAAAAAATGTAAATCTACAAATAATTTCTTTATTATTTTTTTCCGTTTGAGATTTATTAAACGAAAGAACGAACAAACAAACAAACAAACAGACAAATTATCAATTTTATTTTTTTTAAACTCGAGTCAATTTATTCAAACAAACAAACAAACGAAAAAAAAAAAAATTATTTTTTTTGATTTTTATTTAAACATTTATTCGAATTGAAATCGAAGATTACCGGAGGGGTGGGGAATTAAAGGGGGTAGATGGGGATGAGATTCAGGAACGGCAGCATCACAATCATCAGAAGAATCGAAGAAGAAGAAGAGAGAGAGAGAGATAAAACACAAAGTGAAAAGATTAAAAAAAAAAACGAAAAAGTTTTAAAATTTTCATCACGATTGATGAAAATGTAATTATTAATTAAATTTAAAATTTAAAAAAGATTTTTCCCATCGTCAAAACTTCAAACTTTTTATTTAAGGTAAACTTTATCCCCATATTATTTTACCATAAAAAACCCCACCCCGCCCTCACCCCCTCCCTCACACAATTCTTTTCCTAGTGGTAGAATCCACACCTCCTCCTCTCTTTCATCCCATCCCCTCATTTTCACTTCATTAAAATAATCAAAATGACGGTAAAGTTTTTATAATGAAAACAAACTTAATTATTTATCGGAAAAGGCAAATATAAATTCAATAATAATAATAATAATAATAATAATAATTCAAGGCATTTTATCGCGTGAAATTAAAAAATTCGCGACAATCGATAAAACTTTAACATCGATTTTTCGAATAGATTACAAAAAAAAAAAAAGTTTCGACTCCGCCATTGTCCTCGCCACCGCCACCTTCTACCACAGAATAAAATAGAATAAGACATAACGAAATAATAATAATAATAATAATAATAATAATAATAATAATAATAATAATAATAATAATAATAATAATAATTCAAGGCATTTTATCGCGTGAAATTAAAAAATTCGCGACAATCGATAAAACTTTAACATCGATTTTTAGGAATCGATTACGGAAAAAAAAAAAGTTTCGACCCCGCCACCGTCCCCGCCACCCCTCCACCACCTTCTACCACAGAGTAAGACATAATAGATAAGAAATAAAGAGATAATAATAATAATAATAATACTTATTTACTCTATGAAAATTATTCGCGAGAGAAATAAGAATGAATATATATAAAAAAAGGATTTAAAAATATATTTTGTATCGCGACATTTTTTATTTTTATTTTTTTTTTTTTTCGGGTAAATCTCGTGAGAAAATTTTTATTTTCACGAAGGGGAGAGAGGGGGGATGAGAGAGAGAGAGAAAAGGTCACACATAAACGTTCATGTATTTGTCATTAATAAAAAAAAAGATTTTCGTTTGTTGAGTCGTTTGACAACCACTCAAAGTTTTTTTTTTTTTTCTTCATCTTGTTGCCCGCGAAGAGGGAAAAGCTTAAAATTGCGTGAAGAAAATTTTTTTTTTCCTTTTTTTTCCTTTTTTTTTTCCTTTTATTTTTACAACGCGAGATTACGACCGAATAGGGAAAAGAAAAAAGTAGAAAACAAAACGTTTTTTTTATTATCATCATCATCATAATCATAATAATAATCATCGTGTACGTAATTATCATCTTCTTTTTTATTATTATTATTATAAAAAAAAAAAATTTCTTTTTGTTACACTTCATTTTTTTCCCTTTTTTTTTTGTAAATTAAGTTTTCCGACCTTTTGACCCCTCTCTTCTCTTTAAAAAAAAAAACTTTCCAACCGACATTTTTACTAGTTGAAAGTTTATTTTGTGCCACGATTTAAGTTCGGTTAATTAAACGACTCGAGAAAATTTTCATTTTTTTTTTTTTTTCGTTTTCCCACCATCTGGTTTATAATTAAATTTTTATTATAACATTATTGCTCTTTTTTTTTTATCAAACCGGAAGTTCTCTTTCTCTCTCTCTTCTTTACCACTTACCCCCTCCCCGTTTAAACCTTTTTTACTTAACCGCCCCCCACCTTCCCGAAAAAAAAAAAAACGTTTTAATTATTTTTATTGTTTTGTTAATGAAAAAAAATTTCAACTCGATGGTTACTTATTTTAATTTTTTTTTTTTTTACCTTTGAAATTTTCCTTTTCCTTTTTTAAAAAGGTAAAAAGAGAGTTAGTAAAAGGTAAGAGTTTAAAAAAACCACCACTTTGTTACGAATAATAATAATAATAGTAATAATAAATTAATTTACTGCCCCCCGGTAATTGGGTCCGACGGTAAAAAAAAAATTTTCCTTTTTTTAAGTTTTTCTTTTCTTTTTTCCTTTTTACATATAAAACCCATTTGCAAAAAATTATTATTATTATTATTAAAAATAACGTACGTAAATATTTACATAAATTTTTTTTATTAAAATAATAATAATAACAATTAATAAATTAATTTCCTCTCGCCCTCTCGTAAGTCCATCGTTTTTTTTTTTTTTTTTCGTTTACATTTTCGCATTATTATTATTATTATTATTATCATCGTTAAAAATTAATAAATAATAATAATAATAATAAGTTATTAACTTGTATATCGAATTAATAAATTTTTTTTAAAAGAAAAAGAAAGAAAGAAAGAATAAAAAAAATAATTTTGCGTTTCAAAATAAAAGAAAAAAATTTTTTAATCTAACCTAATTTTTGGCGGGAAAAAAGGAAAATTTTAAACTTTTCCGTTGAAAAAAAGAAAAAAAAGAATTTATTAAAAGTATTTTTTTCCGAGGAGGGAGGGGGGAGGGAGGAAGGTAGATAAAGAAAACAAAAAAAAAGGAATGGATTTTCATTTGGATGAATGAGAAAATGGGGGAAGGAAAAAGAAGGAGAAAGAGGAGGGAGGAAGAGGATAAAGGGAACCGGAGAAATATTTTAATAAAATTTAATTAAACTCAATTAATAACGATAATAATAATAATAAGAATAAATAAATAAAAAAAACTTACCCTGTTCTTTATAGATTTTCCTTTTCAATAAATTCCAGCGTTTATTCGATTCCATTTTATTATTATTATCATCGTCGTCGTTGTCGTCGTCGTCGTCGTCGTCGCGGTGGCGGTGAAATTTTTTTCCAGTTGTCGATTGTTGCGTTGTATAATTGTCGGTAAAATATATATCAAAAGGATCGTTGTTAATATTTTTACGAAATATATCCGTATCGTAAAAATTATACGAATCATTATTATTATTATTATTATCATTATCATTATTTTCCATATTCGATATCGTATTTAAATCCTTTCGACTGGAAATCACGTCCGATTTGAATTTGCTCCCATAAGAAAACCTTCTTTTTTTCCATTTCGACGATAGAAATTGGTAATTTTTTTTTTTTTTTTTTTTTTTAAATAACGAATAATCGCAAGTGTTTAATATGCACGATCTTGTTTCCGTTTTTTCACTTCCGGATTCTAAACATAATTCCAATTCATTTCCGTCGTCAACGCATCTCGAATATCTCGTCTGTAAACCGTGACCGCATGTTTGAGAACACGGAGACCATTCGGACCATTCGATTTCTGTAATTATAAAATTATTATTATCATTATCATCATCGTAGTAGCATAAACCGTGAGGGAGAGAGGAGGGGAGAGGGGAGGTGGAGGGGGGGTAGATTTTTTGGAAAGAGCAAAGAAAAAAAATATTTAACGGGAAAAAAGAGAAAATAAAAAGGCTTAAACTTAATACTTAAAGTTTTCCTTAAACGAACAAAGAAAGAAAAGGAAAATGAAAAAGGAGAAAAAGAATAAAAGAAAAAAAGGGAAAATTCCAGAATTTTCTCTTCTTTTCCTCCAGTTCATCTTTTAACGCTCTTTTTTTTATATTAAAAACAATTCTTTTTAAACTTTCAATATTTTTTTTTTTTCTTTCAATTTCTTAATCAAACTTTTTTTTTTTTTCTACTCCCTTTACACTACCTCATTCATCCTCCATTACTTTTTCTCTGTTTCCTTTTTCTATCTTTTTCTTAAATACAAACTTTGACGGGAGGGGGGGGGGAAACTGTAGAAAAAGACGAAGGATAAGAAAAATGAGAGCCCAGGGATTTTTCCCTTTTTTCCTTTAAAAAAAAAATTCCAAAAATAATAAAAGACAAAACTTTTTTTTTAAAAATAAATAATTCAATTTAAAGACACTACGACGATGATAATAATAATAAACGCGGGGGAGTCGGGGGGAGGGGGATGAAATAACATTAAACGAATAAACAAAGGGGGAAAGGGGGGAGGGGAACGAACAAACACGAGATTAATAATAAACGAATCTTTTTTTTTTCGTGTTGTGGGGAAACCTTAAAAGAGTTAAAAATAAATAAATCCTTTCGGATGCTGTGCGTGCGTGCGTTTGCGCATGCGCACGCGCGAAAATTTAAATCTCATAATTTAAAACCTTTTTTTTTCCCTCTCGTAAAAAAAAACGAAAACTTTTGTGGTTTAAAAAAAAAAAAAAACTAACCAAAGTCGGTTTTATTGAAAGATGATCCTCCATAACCGCTTCCTTCAATCGATTCATCATCTCGAGTAAATTTATTTATTTTTTTAAATAGTAATTTTTCCCTTTGGCGACGATGATGATGCTGTCGATGCTGTTGGTGCTGTTGATGCTGGTGATGGTGGTGTTGAATTTTTTTTTTAGTTTTTTTATTCGTAAAAAAATTTTTTTTTTTTTTTCTTTCATTTTGGTCGATTATCGTCGGATCGAAAATTGGAATTTTCGTGCTGGAACATTGTTGGGCAACAGCACCTGGATTTGAAACGATCATTAATTGTTCTAGTTCTCCCTGTTGAGAAATTCAAAAAAAAAAAAATTTAAATGAAAAATTTTAGCGGCGTTTTTTGTCCAAAAACGGAAATTGAAAAATACCTGAAAAAGATAACCTATAATTAAATCCGCATCTTCCGGATGATACAATTCGTTTCTTTTCAATATATCAGTGCTAACCCATGCGCAATCTAAAAAACTTCGTACGGAATTATCATCTTGCAATCTGGAAAAAAAAAAAAAAACGATGACGTCAACAGGCGCGACGACAGCTTTATCACCTCCCCACCTCACCCCTCCGGAAGTTAATCATCGTTAAAATAAATAAAAAAAATACGAACGCAATTCCGAGTTGATGCCAATGTCCGTCATTTATTTTCATCGGTATGACGATGGCTTGAGTTCCATTTTTTCCAGAATGTAAAATTCTTATTCTGTCCGGTTCTTTTAATTCCAATGACAGATAAGAATTTTTTTCCTTTTTCGATCTCAAACTAAACAAAACACCTTCGAGCGGTTTCTGCAATAATAATAATAATAATAATAATAATAAGTACCCGATCGGGTAAGAAAATCGTGGGGAGAAAAACGAGCATTAAAGAAAAAAAAACAAAAACGTCAGCAAACAACAAATCATAAAAAAAAATGTGTGTGTATAAAAATGATGTCTGGAGAAGTTATAACATCGATAAAAAACCTTTTCCAGGGCCCTAAAATTATCCAGACTTAACTTCTTCTATTTAAATGCAAATCGACTAATTTGTTTTTTCTTTTTTTTTTTTTTTTAACCGACGACTGGAGAAAATAGTCTTTTACGACCTTTTTTTTTTTTACAAACATTTTATTCTCTCTTTCTTTCTCTCTCACTTTATCTCTATCTATTTATCTCTCTCTTTCCCACAAATTTTCTCATTTGCAAAAGTTAAAAATCGTAAAAAAAAAAAAAAATCATCTTAATTTTATTATTTTTTTCAAGTATTAAAAAGTTGTTCAAAGAATGTTCGCCATTTTGTCTTTTGTCGTTAAAAAAAAATCAAAAATTATTTTTCAATTTGTTTTATCATTATTATTATTATTATTATTATTTGTCAGGCTGTTGTCAGGTATCGCAGGCAAACTTGTCTTTTAAATTTTATACATATTTTTTTTAAAATCAACCGGACACTTTTTTTTTTTTAAGATGATTTCTGTAAGAGGAAAAATTTAATGACGTTTCCGGTTTTATGTAGCCAATGAAAATTCGAGAATTTTATTAGTTTCCGGTTATTTTTATCCAAAAAAAAAAAAAAAATTTTAATAAATCGATAAAAATTATTTTTTAAGTTATGGAAAAATTAATGACTGACATATGTCGGTATAATCAACGAAAATCTTAAAGTGGCAGGAGATATTTTAAAAACGGAAATTGAAACGCGACACACAATGTGAAAAAAAAAAAAAGGATCGACGAATTTATTCCCGAGGGAAAGGGGAAAAGAGAAGAAGTTTTTTTTTGAAATTGCTAAAATGTGATAAGCGAAACAAACGAAAAGGAAAAAAAAATTTTTTTTTTTTAGTCGGGGCATTAGAACCCGTTCAAAAACAATTTGAGAGAAAAAAAAAGTGAAATAAATATGCTGGAAAAAGTTATTATTATTATTATTATTAAACAAAACGGACGAGTTATTATTATTATTATCGTTCGGAGATGGTCACATACTGAGAAAGGTTTTTCGGAAAAATCTCCAGAGAGAGAGAGAGAGAGAGAGAATTCCAGTATTATTATTAATATATTTTTAGAAAATTCAAAAAAGGTAGCAGGAGGTAAAATTTTCAAAATTTTTATTTTATTTTTCTATAAAAATTTTAAACAATCACGAATATAAACAAACAAACAAAAATTGTTTGTTTGTTTGTTTAAAGGTATTTTCCATTTTAAAAAAAAATTAATTAATTATTAATGAACGAGACAAAAAAAATTTTTTTTTTTTATAAAACTTTTTTATTAATTTTATTTTATTTCCCCCCCCCTTGAATTTTAATTTATTTCCGGTTTGGAAAAAAAAGCAGAAGGCGAGTTTTAAAAAAAAAAAAATAAGAACGAAACTTTTTGAATCACCATCGAAAACGAAAAAGGAAGAAAGAAAAAAATTGTTTTCAACGTCACACCTGGGCCAATGAGAAAAAAAATTCTTTCTCTCTCTCTCTCACTCTATCTTTCTCTTTCTTTTCCATTCACTTTTCCCTACTTCATCACAGATCATTCTAGATATTCAATTCGACTTAGCTTCCAGCAGCATCAGTATCAGTAGCAACGGCAGCAACAGCAACAGACCAAAGACTCCTGTCAATAAAATAAGTGGCATTCCTATTTCCTTTCAATTTTTTTTTTTTTTCTTCTTTCCAACATTTTAACTTTTCCATCTTTAATTCCAGTTTCCACCCCCTCCTCCTCCTCCCTTATCCCTTCTCTTTCTCTCTCACTCGTCAAATCAAATGATATTTTTTCTTCTAACTTTTTTTTTTTTATTATTAAAAAATGACAAAATGAAAAATTTTTTTTTTTTTTTTTCATTTCGAAAAAAGGAATTGAGAAAAAGAAAACCTTTAATAATAATGATAATAGGGATATAATATTATAACGGAAATTTTTTTTTTAAATATCACTTCAACGAAAGGATAATGATGATAATAATAATAAAAAAGGTTTTTTTTTTTTGTAAAAAAAAGAGGAAATCTAAGCATCGAACAAACGACAGCAAAAACAAAAAAAAAAAAAGGAAAAAAAAAAGGTTTTTTTGTTAAAATTAGTTCAATCACTCTTTAATTTTATTTTCAAACCTTTTGAATACTCAAAAAAAAAAGAGAGAGAGAGAGGGGGGAAAGGAGAGAGAGAGGGAAAGGGAGAAAGAGAGAAGAGAGGGAGAGAAGTTTTTTTTGTGATTTCGGTTTTTTGAAATTTCAACCTGGAGTAAAAGGAGAGCTGAAAGGGATAGGAAGGAAGGAAGGAAAAGGAGGGAAGGGGTGGGGAAGGGGAAGGAGGAAGGGGAGGAAAAAAGGAAAATTTTCACGTGTTTCCTACCCGCACTTATACGTCCCGATCTGACTTCCGCTCGAGGAATTCATGGCCGTTGTTCAGGCGTGATATTCACTTGCCTCAAAGAATTCCCCCCCCCCCTTCTCTCTCTCTCTCTCTCTTTTTTCCACTCGTGCGATTTTTCTTTCTTTTGTGTACATTTAAAAAATTTCCATTTTTTTTTTATTCGAACCGCGCACGCGCACACTCGTAAATGCGTTTTTTTGTGTGTGTGTGTATAGCCTTGGCTACAAACTCATGCGCCATTTATATTTATATAAAATGTAAAATTTACTTTTTCATTTTCTTTTTTTTTTCCGCCATAAATTTTTCCTCATTTTTAGGTGACAAACGAAAACTTAAGAAAAAAAAAAAATCCATTTCAATTTTATTTTATTTTTTTTTTCATTCCTTCCTCCCCTCCCCTCGCCCCAACACGCCCGTCCCCCCTCCTCGTTTTATTCAACCGAGAATTTTTATTATTATTATCATCATCGCTAAAGAGACAGATTCCAAAAAAAAAAAAATAATAATAATAATAATTCACATTGCTGGAGAGAAAAGAAATTGTTTGGCGCGTGAAAATAAAAACTCAAGGTTTAAATTCAGGTGCGATTAATAATAATAATAATAATAATAATAATAATAATAATAATAATAATAATAAATTTTCTACAGTTAAAATCGGAATATAAAATTTTTTTTTTTTGACTTTTCCTTTTCAATTTTCTTTTAAAAAAAAACACGTTTCGAATTCAAATTAGGTTTTTTTTTTCTGTTTTTGTCTTTTCTGACGTGATGTTAACTTTTTGTCTTCTGCTTTTGTTTTGTTTATATTTTGTTGACTTTTTTTTTTAAAAAAAAAAAAAAGAAAAACGAATAAAAACTTTTAAAATTTAATTCGGTGAAGAAGAAAAAAAAAAAAGTATCAAAGTTTAAAAAAAAAAAAAGGGAAAAAAGGGAAAAAATTTTTATTGACTAAATAACGCCTTTTTTTCTCTTACCTTTGGGCTTAGTTTTAACGTGACAAGGAAGGAAAATTCTTTTGGAAAAATTCCAGAACGATGACTCGTTGATTTATTTGAAAATATTTGAGAGGAAGGAACCCAAATACAAGAATTTGGACGAAGTTTCCACGCCGCTGGCCTTCCTAAAACTTTTTCCCATTCTCCTCTGGACGGATGAAAAAAACGACGATCGTTTAATTGTATGGGATCAACCGTACCTGGAATTTTACATTAAATAATTTTAAATACAAAATTATCACGACAAGGACGATGACAAACAACAAACAATTTTCCAGGAATTTCATTTTTTCTTTTTTTCCAGTTGTAAAAAAGAAAAGAAAAAAAATTTTGGAATGAGAATGAGGAAAAACATAATTTATGGATAAAATAAAAAAAAAAATGAAAGTTTTTATAAGAAATCAATGATGATAATGATAAGAAAATTATTAGATATATCAACTGGAAAAAAGTCACGTGACAAACAAAGGTACCGACGACGACAAAAAAAACGATATTAAAAATTTATTAACCGATCAAAAATCAATAAAAAAAATTATTAATTCATTTCATTTCGTTTTTTTTTTCAGTTAATGGTTAATCATATAAAAAAAAATCCTTTTCTAATGCCACGTTTTTTTAAAAATATATTATTAACGAATAATAAAAGTTTGAAAAAGAATGAACGTGTATATATAGGAAAATCCGGATTATGGAAAAATTTTTATCAAAAAAAAAAAAAAAAAGAAAAAACTTTTTTCATTATTTTAATAACTTTAAAAAATCAAAAAAAAAAAAAAGACAGAGATAGAGAGAGAGAGAGGGAGAGAGATAAAAAATAAAAACTGGAAAAAAATTTTCCGATACCGACAACAAAATTTCATATGATAAATTTTTTTTTTTAAAATTCGAACTGGAAAAAAAAATTTGTCTCGTTTTTTATGATAAATTATAACTCGTATAAGGAAAGAAAAATAAGATAAAAATTTTTTTTTTAAGTTGGCAACAGTTAAAAGAAATAAATATATTTAAAAAAAGGCGGGAAAATTTAAAAAAAAAAAAATTAATTCTTTTCGTTTTTCTTTATCAATCGAAATTTTCTTCTTCACGTCATGAATATTCATTAATTTAGAAAAACGATGACGACGTCACGAAAAAAAATATTATTATTATTATTATTATTATTATTATTATTATTTGTTTAAATAAATTTTATATCAAAGATGGCGGATGACGGCATTTGAAACGTAAGCTTTAAAAATTAATTAAATAAAGTTAAAATAAAAATAAAACAAATTTAATGAAGAATACTAAATTCAGTTGAGATTTTAAAGTTTTTTTTTTTTTTTTTTTTTTTTACTAGTTGTAGTAAATCTTTAGGAATTCTAATTAAAAATTTTTTTTTGTAAACGAATATTTTATAAAAATAAACAAACAAACGAAAACAAACAAACTAAAAATTTAAATAATTATAATAAATAAATTTTAAAATACAAAAACATTGTGTGTCTGTTTAGATTTTCCACATACCTTGACATGAAAACATGTTACACCTTCTTCTTTCTTTATTATATCCGTGACAGGTATAATCATTATTATTATTATCATCATCATCATTATCATCGTAGTATTTTAAATGACACTTCCGAGTCCTTTCTTGATAACCTTCTCCGCATGATACGCTACAAGTTCCCCAATCGCTCCAATTTTCCCAACCTGAACAACAACAACAACAACGATATGATTAATATTATTTTTTTTTTTTTTTTAAATCGGAGGGTTTGTAAAGAACGAACGGATGAACGGGTGAACGGGCGAACGGTTTAACGGTTTTTTTTTTTAAAAAATAAATATTATTCGTCGCATTAAAAAAAAAAAGTAAAAAAAAACATTATCGTAAATTATAATTTACGGTTATATCCGTAATTTTTTTTCCTGTTTTTCGATTAAATTTTTTATTACATAATTCGATGGTAATTTTTTTTTTTATAATGCCCTCCAAACGTTTTTTCATTTCTTTAAAAAAAACCCAAAAACAAAAAAAAACACAAAAACAAAAAAAAACACAAAAAAACACAAGAAAACAAAAAAAAACACAAAAAAACACAAGAAAACAAAAAAAACGAAAACCTTATCCCCGGAAAACTCCCATAAGCTAAACATATAATTTGATATATATTAAAAATTAATATTCACATGACGACGTGTCTTCAGACAAAATTCGAACAATAAAATTTTTTCGGGTGATAGAATTATTTATTTATTTATTTTGTTTTCCTACATTATTTAAATAAATAAATTATTATTATTATTGTTGTTGTTGTTCGTTTTGTTATTATTAATTTATTTTCATTTGAAAATTTTTTTTTTTAATAAAATAATTTATTTTTTTAACGCCATTTTGAAATTTTTTATTTTTTTTTTACGAACGGGGAGAGAGTGAGTGAGGGGGTGTGAAAACGTTTTTAAAAAGAAAAAAAAAATTTTTTTTTAAAATGTGTAACTCTTGTTATTTTCATAAAATGACTAAACTGAATACTAATGAGAGAGTTATTCTGTCGATGGGAAAAGGAAAAGGATTATGTAAGGATTTTAAAAAAAAAGAAAAAAGATAAGAAAGGTAAAAATAAGCGAAAGGGAGAAAGAGAGAGAGAGAGAGAGAGAGAGAGAGAGAATCCAAAGAGGTAAATTCTAGTTAGAAAAGGATAGAAAAAAAAACAGAAAAAGGAGGACGCATAATAATTAACTTTAACGTTCCTTTCCCCCCACATTTTTTTTTTATTTAAATTTTTAAAATTTGTATGCTAAATAAATTTTTTATTATTTAACGTACATAATATTTAATAACTTATTAATTTTTTTATTAATAAATAAAAAATTATTAATAAACAAATACGAAAACAACAACAACAATAACGAAAAACGTTAACGATTGTTATAAACGTTAAATAAAATTTTGTGTTTTGTAATAATAAACGTCTCCGCTCTCTCTTGCCCCTCCCACCTTCGTCTCTCCCTCCTTTGCCCCACCCACTTATCCCTTAAGCCACTCCCCCCTTCTCATAATCATTTACGATCATCATCTTCCACCACGGTCGCTTTCAATTTTCCCAACGAAAACCCCCCCCACCATAAAAATAAACGTTTCTAATGTTATTAATTATTATCATTATTAAACGTTGTTTGTTTATATTGTTATGTTAAATGTTTATTATATATTATAAAAAAAAAAATTAAAATGCGCAGATGCCAAATTTACAAAAAAAAATATAAAAGAAAATAACATTATCATTAGCATTTAACAGAGAGAAAGAGAGAGTGAAAGAGAGAGAGAGAGAGGGGGGGGATGATAACGGAGTTAAAAACTTTTTATGTCATAATAACATTTAATTATTATTATTATTATTATTTTAAAAAAAAAATTGTTTAAACGTTTTTGCTATCCCGAATATATCGCAACAGGAATAAAAAAAAAATTATATTGCCGACAGCAAATTGAATAAAAGAAAAAAAACTTATTTTCTTATTGTTCTAAAGGGGGAAGGGGTTAATCGAAGTGGGGGGCGAGCGAGCGGGTAGGGGTTGGAAAATAGGTTGAAAACTTACTTACCGACACCGTTCCAAATTCTTTTTTCATTTCCTTCCGTCCATTCGGAACTGGCACCGAACAAATCATCAAAAATGGCAACCAATGAATTTTGACGTATTTCACAAAATATTATGTAGTATTTTTGTGGTGCTACAGGGCTGTGACATTTTGATTTATACGAAAATCCGGTTACGTTGATCTTCCTGTTTTTTTAAAAACAAAAGAATAAATAACAATGAAATTTTCCAGTATGATGGTCAATGTCGTCATCGTCGTCGTTACTGACTCCAGACAAAATGGAGTACAAATAATTTTCCTTTCTTTTTAATTTACGACTTACGTGCGTCGCGTTTTTTTTTTTTTTTTAAAACAAATACAAACAAACAAGGACAAACACACACACGTTTATTTATTTTCACTTTTAATTGTTATTATTATTATTATTATTATTATTAGTTTTTCCAGAAAAAAAATAAAATGGCGGGTCGCAATATGATTTATCTTAGTATGCGTAATAAAAAGAGAAAAATTTTTAGTTCGTTTTGGTTTTCAAATTCAAAATTTTCGAAAATTTTAACAAAAGATTTTTTTTTTCCCCGAACAAAAATGGCTTCCGGGTTATTTGTTTCCCCCATTCCCGAAAAAATAAAATGGCCGATGGAAAACCGTTAAAAAAAAATTATTTTTTAAGATTAAAATCTTTGGAGATGTTGTTGTTATGAAAAAATTTGAATCGAATCCTGGATAAAAAATAATAAAAAATTAATCTGGAATTATTTATTGATTTTTTTTTTTTTTACGCACGACCACAGGTATTTTTTTTATTTTTGTGGGGAGTTATTTATGTAAAATATCTCTCTCGCTCTCTCACTCTCTCTTTCTCTCTCTTTTTTATTGACTATAAAATAAAGAATCGAACGTTTTTTTTTTTTTTTTTTCTCCAGGAGGTAAAAAAAAAGAGGCAAAACCTTTTGTTACGTAATATTTCTCTTACTTTTTAATATTAAAAAAAAAAAAAAATTGGATTTTTTTAAAAAAAAAAAGTGGGGGTGGGGGGAATGACCTTTGTCAAAATACGAAGTAATAATAATAATGATAAATTTTTAATTCGAAAATCGAGAGTTTAGCTTATCAATCACGTTCCAGATTTTTTTTTTTTTCGTTTCTTCCCACTTTCCAATTTGCCTTTTTTTTTTTTAAACTCCCTCTTAATCCGACGAACCCGTTCGAAATCCTATTCCCTCCCACTCCCACTCCCCCTTCTCCCTACTCCTTCCTTCTTTTTTTTGCTGGCATTCATTATTATTTACCCAAACTTTGTTGCCAACTTTTTTTTTTTTTTAATTAAGTGAAAAATGGGATACAGAAAAAAAAAGAAAAAAAAAACTTTTCATTCCCACCATTTTTATTTATACCTGTGTGCAATTAAAAATAAAATAAATCTTATTACGAGGAATATATACGATTACTGGAGAAAAATTTCCCCCCTCTTCCTCCCCCTTCCCCCTCCCCGCCTTCCCCACTCCGCGTTCCACGAAGAAAAGTAAAAAACTTAAAAAAAAAAATTTTTTTTGTGTGTGTGTCTGTGTATTTCCTTCCAGGAAAATTGCACATGCGTGAAATGTTAATAAAAAAAAGAAGAAAATTTTGGAGAAATAAATAAAAAAAAACAAATAACGTTATACAGTAAGAGAGAGAGATAGAAAAATACTGGAAAACAATAATATTAATAATAATAATAATGATAATTATTTATTTATTTATTTTATTTACGGTTCATATAAATAAATAAATAAACATAAATTTCTTTTTTTTTTGTTGCCCTCGTATAAAAAATAATAATAATAATGATAATAATAGTTTGATACGGCGATGGCGATGGCGATGATGATAATAATAATATTAAGCAGTATGTTAGCTGTTTCTGACAGTTTCTTTTATAACGTGGTAGAAGAAGAAAGAAAAATAAAATTTTTAGTTTTTTTTTTTTTTTTACGAATTATTAAAATTTCAATGGATTTAAATTTATTATTATTATAATCATCATCATTATTATTATTATTATTATTATTATTATTATTATTTAGGGTTATTCAAAAAGTATTTTATTTTATTATTATTATTATTTTTTTAAATAAATTTTAATTAATAAAAGAAAATAAAATAAAATAAAAAATATTAAAAAAAAGGAAAATTTTTAACCGTTCTTTGAAAATCTTACCGCGACGATGACGTCATCGTCTTAATTAAAAAAAATTTTTTTAATTAATAATAATAATAATTAATCATTTAAGATTCGTTTAAGGATTCACTTAACCGTAATCCTTAAATAATAATGATAATATTAATACTAACAAATGACAGATAATCGATTGTGAAAAATTTTGTTTGTCGTCGACAAACATTTCAAATAATAATAATAATAATGATAATAATAATAATAAGAAGAAGAAGAAGAAAATTTATTATATTAATATTAAACCGTTGGTTTTTTGATCTCCCCCCTCTCTCTCCCTCCTTCCCCTTTTCCTCAACAAAGGAATTTTTTCCGGTTGTTGTTTAGTTTGTTCGTTTGTTCATAATCGAATAATTTTCTTTTTCGAAATTTTTGTTGAGTAATAATAATAATAACAACATTTTTAAAAAAATTAGAAAAAAAATTTATTATTATTATTATTTAGGGGTATTTAATGACGTCATAACAAGAAAAAATTTTATCCTGTGTTGAAAAATATTTTTTTGTTAGCCGGGATTTGGGATTTGAAGATACGATCGGTAAGAAAAATATTTAAAACGTTGAATAAATTATTATTATTATTTTAAAATCTTCTGGAGAAAAGTTTTGCCAGAAATTTTTTTTTTTCTGGAAGAAAATCGTGACACGAAATTCTTTTACGCCGAATTAAAAAGGTATAAAATTAAAGTTTTAAATATAAAGTTTTTTTCCTTCCCCCCGCCCCTCACAAAATACAAGAATAAAAAGATTGAGAGAAAGAGAAAAAAAATTTACGAAATGAACGATAGATATGCGGCAGGTTCTGCTGCCACGTTCGAATACAAACGTGAACGTTTCGTTTTTTTTTTAAAATGATGACATTGATGGAAAACCTTTTCGAATATGAGAAGGAGAAAAAAAAATTTATTGTGTGGGTTGAAGGTCGATTTTTTTTTTTTTTTTGTTACGTTGAAGAAGAAAAAGAAGAAGAAGATGAAAGCGCGAACTGAGTATAAAAAAAAAAAAAATGAAAGATTTGAAATGAAAGAAGTAAAAGAAAATTCTCGTGACAGGAATCATATATTACGGGAATACTACCAACATAAACCAATTCAAATTTTAACGCGTGTGATGACGTTTCAAAGCGGAAGGGGAGGGGGAAATAAAAATTTTCTCACCGAATTATTATTATTTTTTTTCATTTCCGGGTATTTCAATGATAATAATAATAGTAATAAATTTAAAACGGTGAAGAGGAGGGGGAGGAAGGTGGTTTAAAAGTAAAAACTAACATTTTTTGAACGTTAAAATTTTTCTTCTGCTTTTCTCAACTCGGTAAAAACGTTAAAAATGTTTTTTTTTTTTTTTTTAATGAAAACTCGAAACGATTTAATTACCGTAGAAAGATAGAAAACGAGATGAAAAAAAGTATAATTATCATCATCATCATCATCATCATTTCAAAACTTGGTAAAAACTTTTTTTTTTGACTTTTTCAAACAAAAAAAAAAAAAAAATGGTGGAAAAGTTTTTTATACCCCTTAAAGGTAAAACACGGTGTAAATTGTAACGAGTCGAAAAAAAAAAAAAAAATTTGCTTTGAGGTTAATAAGTAAGTCGTTAGTATTATCTGTTGCCACGTCGTTTTTCCTCCTTTTTCCTCCTTTTTTTTATTTAATTTTTTTTCCGTTCGTTATTTAATTTTTCGACGTAATAAAATAAAATAAAATAAAGAAATGTAAATATAAAAAATGACGAGAATTATTAAATTTAATCACGTGACAATTTTCCTTTTTTTAAATATTAAAAATATTTACCCGAAAAAAAAAAAATTAAAAAATTTTCCCGCGTTTCACCACCATCATCAACATCATCATCATTATTATTATTATTATTATTATTCGAGCGGCGAAAAAAAATTCAAAATGAAAGAAATAAAAAAAATAAAAAAATTATTAAATTTTTTTTTCTAATATTACGGTTGTTGTTGTTGTTGTTGCCGCTGACAATTTATATAAAAAAAATCAACAAACAACAAACGGCAAACGAGCAAACGGATAAACGATTAATAAATAATTAATTAATATTTTTTTCTTCCGACACGTTTTTTTTTTCATTTCGAAACATCTTTTTCCACCATTTTTCCATTTCCAGCAGCAGTAGAAGCAGAAGAAGAAAAGCAGTAAGTGTTAAAGTTTATTGGCTTCTGATGATATTAAGATAAAATTTTTTCTTTTCTCTCTCTCTCTTTCTCTCTCACACTCCGTTTCAAAGAAGCAATAAAATCTTTTTGGCTTCGAAAACAACTCGAAAGAAAAAAAGAAAAAACGAGTTTTGCTGTTTCATCCTTTTTTTTTCTTTTTTTTTCTTGTGCCACTTGGCTACCTAATTGACCGTTGTGTTTGCTTTCACTTAAAATTATTATTGGAACATTTTCTCCTTCCTTCCCCCCCATTTTCCCTTTTTTTATCGCCCCCATCCTTCCCTTCTTTTAAAAAATAATTTTATCCTTTTTTAGTCATTTTTAATTAATTTTCTCTTTCTTTCTCTTTCTCTCTCACTCTCTCACTCACTCATTTAATTTTTTTTGTTTGGTCTTTAAAACGTACGGGAAAAAGTTAAAACAAACAAACAAACAACCGTACGGCCTTGAAATTTTATAATAATGATAATAACACGGTTTCGATCGATTGACGGTGTTGTTGTTGCGTATTATATGCCGGAAGAAAATTCGAGAATTTTTTTTTTTAAGGGAGTTTCACGAAAGATTCTAATAAAGATGGCGGTGGAAGCGGCGGCGGTAAATGAAGACAAAGAAAAATTTCATATGAACAAACAACAGCAAAAATCCCCCAAGAAGAAGAAGAAGAAAATTTTTATGAATTTTTGTTTTATTTCCGGACGGCAAATATTTACGAAAAGGGAAAAATGTCGCGAATTCGAAAACAATTTTTTCTGAAAACTCGAATAAGCCGTCCGTCGGCAAAAATCATTTTCCGATCGGCGGAAATTCATGAGGAAAAATTAAAAACCGGAAATCATTCGAATCCGTCGTACAAACGAACAAACTCATTTTACCTCGTGACACTCAAAAAAAGGGGGAAATTTGTCGCAAATATAAAACTTTAACCGATTCAAATAATAATAATAATAATGATAATTAAAATCGATTCTTTTTTTTATATAGTATAAAAAAATTTATGGTAACGCCTCGGTTTTTTTTTCAAAATGGCGGAGGGGGGGCAGTTTTTTCAAAAAATAATTCAAATAGATAAAAATCTAAAAAAAAAAAAAAAAATTTCCAATAGATGTGCTTTAGACTTGTTGAAAGTTATTTACGACCGAAAAAAAAATTTTTTTTTTTTTGGCAAAACTTTTTCCCCTCGCCCCCTTTACCCCCTCCCCTTTTGAACTCGCATAATTTTTAAATATATATATACAACGTAAAAATTTACGACGATGATAATAATAATGATTGGAAAAGTACGATCATCGAATCAATCTGAAAATTTTCTTTTTTTTTTTTTTGGAAAAATCCTGGAAAATTTTTTTGGAAAAGTGGAAGGAGAAGGAAGAAAGAAAGAAAAAAAGGAGGAGGAGGAGGAGGAGGAGGGAAGAAAGAAAGATAAAATTCAACTTTTTGTTTAAATATAGAAAAAAAAAACCGGAAAGTGAGAAGAAACCTTAAATTTAAAATTTTAGTTTCCGGCCGAAAAGTTTTTCTTTTTTTTTTCCCACCCCCTCTTTCGTTTTCATTTTTTTTTCTTCTTCCACGATTTAAAAAAAAAAAGAAAATTTTTTAAATAATTTTACTACTTTCTTCTTTTTTTTAAAAACATTCTCTCGATTTAATTCTTTTACTATTTCCGTTACCCCATTTTTTTTAAATAACAAAAACTTTTTTGGACGAATGTTTTTTTTTTACCTACTTCCGAGGAAAAAAAATTTATAAAAATAATAATAATAATAATATTAAATAACGAAATGTTTTTTTTCCCCATTTAATTTAAAATCAATTTATTTATTTTAAAAAAATAATAAATCAAAGGAAACAAAGGAAAAAAAAAATTTTTTTTTTTCCCTTTACGGGGAAAAAAAATTTTTTTTTTTTTCTAATTTCCTGTAGTCAGGAAGTGTGATTAATATATATAAAAAAAAGGAACCTTCTAGAAATTTTTTTAATATTTTTCTTATCTCTTATCACGACTCACTTTTTTTTTTTTTTTTTTAAAAAAATAAAATTCAATCTTTGATTCGGAAAATAAAAAAAAAAATTGGAAAAATCGATCAATATTTTTGTATATTACATATTTGGGGAGTCATTTGTCATATTCATCCGCAGGGGTTTTTAATATAAGAAAAAAAAATATGAAAAAAATTTCCTTTTTTCCCTTCCTTCCTTCCTTTCCCCCTCTCACCCTCTCTCTACTCCCCAATCCCGAAAACCCCTCCCCAACCCTGGAAAAATTTGTTTTTTTTTTTGCCAAAAAAAAAAAATCAATTTGTTTACTACCATTTTTCATCAATTAAAATTTTCTTTTTTTCAGGTGAGTTAAAGGAAATAAATGTTGCCGAATTTAACTTTCAGGTACCAAAACGCAACGTTGCCAAATTTATTATGGTAAAAGAAATTTTTAATTCTAATCGCAGCTGATGAAATTTTCGTCTTTTAAATTCGTTATTGAAAAATTTACCAGAATGAATTTCGATCAGGGCAGTAGAATTTTAATAAACGTTTGTATCTCGTAATATATTTCCGTTTAGTTTTCCGGAACCGGAAACGCGTAAATTTTTTTTTTTTTTAATCGTAAATACAAAAAACAATTAAAAATTTTTTTTTTTCTAGAAAATTCATAATTTTTTATTTTTTTAAAATTTTCTTTTGAAACGTAAAAGGAGTAAAAAGAAAAGCCTGGAGGGTTTTTCAAGCTTCCAGAGCTTTCCCTCCCCTCTCCCCCCGAAAAAAAAAAATAAAAACAAACGTAATAATTATTTTTTAAAAAAATAGAAAAAGAGAGAGAGAGAGAGAAACGAAAAGAGAAAATAAAATTAAAATTTCAAAAAAAACGTAAAAACAAATTTATATAAAAAATTTACGATTTAGGTCACTCGTGCCACGTCCTTTTTTCTCCATCTTCCCCCTTCTTCTCCCTCCCCCTTAAGTAAACAAACATTTTTCCAGTAAATTTTTGGTTTAAATTACAAAAAAAAAAAAAAATTAAATAAAAATGATTTCTACTCATCGTAATATTTACAAAACGGGTAAAACAAACAAACAAATTTTTTTTTTGTCGAAAAAACAAAAGTTTTATTCTTCTAAGAAACTTAATTTTTCTTTAAAAAAAAAAAAAAATGGCATAGTTAGTAAAAGAAAAAGTTCTTTTTTTTTTTAGTTAAGAAAAAAACATTCATTGACGTTTACTCGATATTTCAAAAGTTCAGAAAGAAAGAAAATTTTTGAGCTTCTTGAATTAAATTTTGTTGTTTTAGAAAAAACTTTTTAAGACGTTAACAAATTCTAAAAAGGATGAAAAGAAGGAAGGATAGAAGGATAGAAGGATGGAAGGACCTTTGACTCCTTATTTAAAACTTATTTTCTTATCCTTACTTACTACCCTTTATCCTTCTACTTAAAAACAACAACAACAACCGCACCTCCTACCCCTTACCACCCGCTCCCTTTTCTCCTTAAGGGCATTGAAAATTTTCAAAATCCCTTAATAAAATGCACGTCGGAAAAATTTTATTTAATTAAATTTTCAAAAATTTTACACACCCACGACGTAAACTTTTCCCCTCCCTCCCCCTTTTCCCCTCCCTCCGTATCCTCCCCATCCAATTTCCTTCTTTCTGGAACGAAACGAAAAAATTGAAACGGTCGAAGTCTTTGTCCAAAAAAATTTTTCTTATCAAATTTTTTTTTGTTTGTTTTTTTTCTTCTTTTTCTTTTCTCCAAAATCTGCAAAAGTTTAAACATTAAGGGAATTGAGAGAGAGTGAGAGAGAGAGAGATATGATACAAGAAAACAAATTTGTTTACAAAAAAAAAATTTTTTTTTTTTATGAACGCTGGAAAAAAAAATCTTAAACTGGAAAAATAAAAAAAAAAAAAAATTTCTCATCATCAGATTTGATCGGAAAGTTAAAAAAAACTTTTTTTTTTTTTTTCGATTTTTAACAAAAAAAAAAAAAAAAAAGAATTTTATTTTATTTTATTTCAGTTTTTTTTTCCTTTGAATGAATTCCATTTAAAAAACTTTTTTCTTTACCATCCCCTCCCCTCCCCAATCCCAAACCCAACCCCTTCTCGTCGTACAGAAAAAGATTTTATCATTTAATAAAAAAGAAAAAAGAAAAAATTATTTATACAAGAGCATGAATTTTTTTTAAAACTTTAAAACAACACTTGTTTTATCATCATTATCATTATCATCATCATCATCATCATCATCATCATCATCATCATCATCATCATCATCATTATTATTATTATTATAATTATTATTATTATTATTATTATTATTATCATTCAGAGAATGAATTTAACATAAAATACACGACAACTTTTTTTCTTTTTTTTATGGTTAATGGCGTTCCAGGTAAGTAAACGGTTATGATTACGATGATGGTGACGATAAGAAAAATCTTAGTAAAAAATTTTTTTTCCCTTTCTCCAGGAAAAGGAGGGGAGGAGAGGAGAAGGGAGGAGGAGAAGAAGAAGATAAATGAAGACGAAAAAGAAAAAAAAAAGGTTACAAAAAAAAAGAAAAAAAATTTATTGGCCGGAAATTCGGGGGTAAAAAAAATGACGAAAAAAGGACTTTAATAAACGGAAAAAAAAGGATGCAATGGAAAAAAAGGAAAGAAAAGGAAAAAAAAGACAATTTTCTTCGAGTCGAATGAAAGAAAAAAATTTTTTTTTTTTTCGCAAAAAAAAAGTCAAGAAAAAAGCGGCGAACAAGGTAAAAGAAAGAAAATAATGGGAGGGGATGGAAGGAAACGAGAAGAAAAGAGGGGGAGGGAGGAAGAGAGAGAGAAAGAGGGGGGAGAGAAAAACGTTTTTTTTTTATTAATTTTTTTCTCTTAAAATAAAATAAAACGAGAGGAAAATGAAATGGAAGGAAAAAAAAAAAAAACTTTCGTTTAAAATTATTCAAATGTCAAAACCATTAAATATCAATCTCCTCCTTTAAACTTTTCAAAAATTTGTAACCGACAAGTTTTAACGTAGGAGGGAGGCCAGGAGGTAAAGGAAGAGAGAGTGGAAGTGGCAAAGTGGGAGGAGTTTAGAAGGGCAATGGGTGTAAGGGGGGCGGAGGAATTGGTAAGAGTCAAAAGTAAACGAGGAACAATTCATTCGAACTTTCTTTCTATTTTCGTTACAGATGAGAATCGGGTTGTGGGAAAAATTTTTTTTTTTAATAAATGACCTTTGACCTTTTTCCTTTTCAAAAATTGTGGTAAATATAACGGGTGGTGATTATCGGAGAATTGTAAATAATTTATTCGTAAGGTAAACAAGCGTAAGAGTTGAAAATTTTTTAGTTAAACGTGTGGATCAGGTGCGCATTGTGACCAAATTTAGATAAAAAAAAATTATTATCATCATTATTATTAAAGTGCGTTATTACTCTCCAGCGCTCGAACTAAAGTTTTCCTGGAGAGAAAAAAAAAACTGGAACGAGAAAGTTTTTTTTTATGCGTGGGTAGCTAAAAAAAAAAAAAAGGGAAATTTCAAGTCTTTAACCTAAAATTTAAAAAAAAGAAAATTTTTTTTTCTTCTCCTCCTCCTGCTGGAATCGTAATGAAATTTTTCTCCAGTTTTCTCCAGGAAATATATATAATCGCAATCATCGAATCGTATAATTTTAAATTTTTTACAAAAAGAAAAAAAAAACACGGGGAAAAAAGTTGCGAAAATGAAAAAAATTTTATTTAGTTTTATTTTTACTGGAAAAGAAAATTTCCAGTAAAAAAAAAATCTTAATTTCCAAAATGCAAAATAATAATAATAATAATAATAATAATAATAATAATAATAATAATAATAATAATAATAATTTTTCCTTTGATTTTATGTATAATTCCATAATTTTATTCCATCGTAATAATAATAATAATAATAAAATTTTCTGTTTTTTATTTTTCCGTTGTTTGTTGTTTTTCTCGCGCCAATCGTTTCGTCAACGATTCGTCGTCTGCTAATAAAAAACCGTTTTAAAAAAATTACGATGACGTCATAAAAAAATTACGATAAGGCAATAACCGAAAAAAAAAAAAATTTAATATAGTTTAATATTTCTTTCTTTTTTTTTTTTTTACTATATGGAAAAGTTTTTAATCTTTAATAAATATCATCGAACAATAAATAACGGGGGGAGAAAAAAAAAAAAACCTGACACTTTTCCAGCAGAAGAAAAAAGAATACGATTATGTATGTGATGGAGCGAGATGAGTGGGGAAGAAGGGGAGATGAAGGGGAAGAGGAGGAGGAGTTAAAAAAAATTTTTTTTATTTTTTTTAAAGCCCATGAAAAACATTCCACGATATTAAATTTGAAAAAAAAAATGGGAAAACTAAATTTACTTAAGGGAAATTTTTTTTTTTTTACTGGAGAAAAAAAAAGCCACTTTTAAATTTTTTTTTTTCTCCAGAAGTAAAACTCATAACGAACGAACGTTTTTTTTTTTTTTTTGGAAAAAAGAAGAAAAAGAAGAAGAAACTTAATTTTTTTGGAAAATATTTTTATGGGTTTTTACGACAATAATAATTTTTTTTTTCTCCAGTAAAATTTATCTCATGGATAAATAAATATTTACGAAATGAAATTATTTCATGGAGAATCAAAAAAAAAAAAAATTATGAACTTTTAAAACTACGGAAACGTGCACACGCACACACGCACGCATTAAAAAAAAACTTTTCCGGTAAAAGTTTTTCTTTTTTTTTTCTCCAGTAAATATTATAAATATTTGATTTTCGAGAAAAAAAAAGGTAGTGGTGTTGTATGCGACATTAATTTTTTCTCCAGATAATAAAAATTATAAATTCAACGTATAATTTTTTTTCCATCTTTTTCCTTTTTCTCCTTCGGGATATTCCAGTTTTTTTTTATTTAAAATGGCTTCCAATTTTCCAGCCACGATTATTTGTACAATCTGAATTTTCTTTTTTACAATTATTATTATTATTATTATTTCTTTCTTTTATGCACGACTTATTATCGAGTTCGTTCGTGTTGTTCTTGTTGTTGTTGTTTTTCCAGGTTCTCTATGGACTGAAAACCTTCTGGAAAATCTACTACGTGGTACTTTTATAAATTTTTTTTTATTAACCTCCCACCCCACCCCCCTCACACTTTCTATCCTTCTTTTCGATATGATCATTATCATTATTATTGCAATGGAAAACCGGAAGTGAAGAAAAGTTTTTTTAATAAAAAATATTTAAATAAAATAATAACGAAAAAACTGAGAAAATGACTAGAGAAAAAACATTTTAACAAAAAAAAAAAACGTTTCGCTGGAGAAAATAACGCTGGATTTTTTAAAAAAAAAAAAAAGAAACGATTCAATGATAATGGCGAGGAGGCGGGGAGCGGGGAGCAGAGGAGGGGGGGCGGAGGAGAAATTTTACATTTGAAACGCATAAAAGATATCTTCATCATCGACTAAACAAAAAAAAAAAAAAAAAAAAAATTTAATAAAATAAATTTTCGGCACGGGTTGAGAATATTTAAAACAATCAAAGGAAAAAAAAAAGAAAGGAAAAAAGGAAAAAAAACAAAAAAGGTATAAAAGGAATTGATTTATTTTCTAGGAAAAGGAAAAATTATTATTATTATTATTATTATTATTATTATTTTCACGCCTTAAAAAAATCATTTGTGTATTAAAAAATTAATGCGTCGTTACCTCTTCTCACTCTCTCTTTATCTCTCTTTCTTTCTCGCACAAATTCGTTTGCCTTTACTTTCCCTCTTTCTCGCACACATTCGTTTCTCTTTTGTCTATCTCTCTCTCGCACACATGAATTTTTTTTTTCTCTCTCTTTCTCTTTCTCACTTTCGCAAACATTTATATCCCTTTTCTTTTTCATTCTCTCTCTCACTCGCACACATTCCTTTCCTTTTTTCCTATTTTTCTCACTATCTCTTTCTCTCTCTCGCACACGAATTCCTATTTTCTCTCTCTCTTGCACACATGGATTTCTCTTTTGCCTCATCCACTCTTGCACAAATGCGTTTCCCTTTTGTCTCTTTTTTTCTTTCTCTCTATCGCAAACATTCATATCCTTCTTGCCTCTTTCTCTCTCTCTCTCTAACTATCTTTCTCGCACACATTTATCCCGTATTATGACAAAAAATAAAAAAGAAAATCTATTCGTTATAATTTTAACGCAGCGTTTCAAACACATTAAAAAAAGAAAACTATTTCCATATTTTACTTTTTTTTCGGAAAAATTTTTTTAATTACTTTTGTCTCGCATAATTTTCCATTTGTAAATTTTATTATTTAATGAGTGGGGGGAGGCGAAGGGGGCACATTCGTAACAAATTTTTCTCGCTGATGTATATATATATATTTAAAAATTCCTGGAATTAAAACAAAAAACGAAAAATATTAAGAAAATGGGGGAGGAAAATTCCGAAACGACATTCAAAGAATTTCATCGTTCGTTAAAAAAAATTTACGTGACGTCATCATTTATCAAATCATTACGTCGTAAAAAAATAATGATGATGATAATAATAAATTTTTTCCAAATTAAAATAATGTAAAAGAAAATTTTTTTTTGTACGACTCAAACCACCAAATTAAAATTCGTCGTTTTTTTTTTTAAAAGAAAATATTTCATTCATCCATTTCACTTTTTTACTCTACATCTCTTCAATTGCAATTTTACACTCGAATGATAACAACGACAAAGGAAAAGAAAAAAAAAATAATAATAATGATAAATTCAAAGGTAAATTTTTTCATACGTATCGAAAATTGTAAAAAAGGAATTTTTTTTTTTTTTTTGTTATCATCAAATTTTTAACGAACGAAACTAAAAAAATTTTTCTTTGACCCTATATGAAATTCAAGTACCGCCACCACCACCCCCGCCGCCTCCGTCCGTGATAACGTTATCAATCTTATTTCATTACCTA
>NW_002987862.1:706527-724515 GCF_000006295.1 Pediculus humanus corporis | reverse complement strand
CACTACCCCCTCCTTACCCTCCTAACTCTCCCCTAACCCCCCACTCGAACGCAAAACAATGGAAAACCCATTGAAAGTTAATAATCATTTTACCCGAGTGATAATGAGAAATCAATCTTTCCTTTGTCAATAATAATAATAATAATTAATTAAAATTATTGAATATAAAAAAAATTTTTAACATGAATTTTATTACGTCATCATTCACGTCACTTATATTTGAAAATTATTATTAATATGCTGTGTATGAACGAAAGCAAAATAATTGTTTTTGCGGAATTGATAATAGCAAATTTTTATTTAAAAAGGAAAAATTTCAATTATTTACGATTGGGAATAAATATTTTTTTTTCACTCTTGTAAAATATTGCGCCATTTTTAAATATTTTCCGTTTATAATAATAATAATGATATTGATAATATTATCATCGTTTATGATTATTTTTTTTTGTTTTTCCGGTAGGAAAATCGACGTAAAATAAAAATTTAAAATTTTTTTTTTAAGAAAAAAAACGTGACCGGAGAAAAACGTCTGTGATTATCCAAAAAAAAAAAAAAAAAAAAAAAAAAGATAAGAGAAAGTAAACCCGAAAGAAAATGAAGAGAGAGGTGAATGGTGGTGAGGGAGAGGAGGAGGGAAAAAAAAGTTGTTGGGAAAAAAAAGGGGAAAAAATTTCCCTGCCACGATTATTTTGTAAAATCAAAAGAAAAATAATTTTTTTTTTTTTCCGAGTAAATTTTCATGCCCCGAAGTTTTTTTTTTTTTCCTATTACGAAAACGATTCTCCCCCCTCCCCATCATCATCATCATCATTATTATCATCATCTAACTAAATACGTAATTTCCTTTTCATTTTTGCAAAAAAAATAAAAAAATAAAAAAAACTCTAAAGGGTAGAAAAAAAAAACAGAGAAAGAAAAAGAGAAAAGAGTGGAGAAGGATAAAAGGCGATTCTTAAAACAAAAAAAAACCCTCAAATAATAATAATAATAATAATGACGTAAACTTAAGCAAAAGGCATCAAAAAATAATAATAATATAAATAAATTTGCACCAATTAAAACTTTTCCTCTTCAAATTTAAATTATTATTTATAAAAAAATAAAAAAAAATTCATCATCGTCTTTTAACGTAAATAATAATAATAATAATAATAATAATAATAATAATAATAATAATAATAATAATAATAATTTTATTTTAATACGTCAAAAGAAGAAAAAGCAGAAGAAGATAAGAAAAAAAAAAAGAAATTTTCTGATTGGTTGATTGTTCGGTCTCTCTTTTTCTTTTTGGGGCGATTTTAAAAAATAAATTTTTATTTAATTTCCTACCGGTCGTTTCGTTTAATTTTATTTTTATTAAATTTTCCTTTTTTCTCTCTCTCTTTCTCTCTCCCCCTTCCCCCTCTCTCTCTTCCACGCAATAAACCAACAAACAAACAAACAAACAAAACAAACATTAACAAAATTATCAATTACGAAGAACAAAAAAAAAAAAAAAAAAGAAAAACATTTTGTAAATGGTATTATAAAATCACCCCTAAAACCTAATTACACGTTAAAAAAGATTATTATTATTATTATTACTATTAAGGAAAAGTTTTAACAGGTATCGGACGCCATTTTTAAAAAAGGGGGAGGGGGAAAAAAGGAAATCAGAAACCTTTTTCTCATTCGTATCGTGAAAAACTATTAAAAAAAAAAAAAATATTTAACTTTCTTCATTATCTTTCAAAAAAAAAACTTTTCCCAAGAGGAGTCTGTGTGTGTGTGTTCCTTTTTTTCCTTTTTTCCTTTTTTTTTTTTTTAGCTCCTACATCATTCCTTTTCCATTTATTTTATTCATTCACTCACACACACACATGACTGTTTTCCTTTTTTCTTTCCATCTTGTGTTCATAATATCATCCAACTTTTAATTCATCAAAAATAATAATTATACTCATGGCGACAATTTAATTTTATGTCGTAAAAATAAAATATTAAACATTTCATGTTTTTTTAAACAACAACTAAAAAAAAAAATTTTATTAAATATTCAATGGAAAGTAGAAAAAGGAAAAGGAAAAACAATTTTCCCCCTCACTTCCTCTCCCTTCCGCCCTTCCCCTCGGCTCCCTTAATCAATTTTTATTAAAATTTAACGTGTTTCCCCTCATCGTAAACCATACTTAACTTACGTTCTTTAAAAATTTAAAAAATTTTAATCGAAACGGCGGGAAAATTTTTGATGACGTCATTTAATAAAATATATATAATTCCTCGACGGACTGTTACTTCCACGACGCTTTCGATAATAATAATAAAATCACGTTGAAAAAAAAAATACAAAAACACCGTCGAGATTTCTTTTTTTTTTTTTTTAAATTTAAATTTTTTCCAGTTTAATCGGTTAGAACAAGAGGGGGGAGGTGGGAAGAGAGGAAAAAAGGGGAAAATCTGGAATGGATTTTTTGCTAAACTTTTCCAAAAAAAAAAAAAATCCCTTACGTCCCCGAATGTATAATAATAATAATAATAAATAAAAGTTTTCCGTGTGTTTGTGTGTGTGTGTGTGTGTGTGTTGCGGCGACGATCTATATCGAAGGGGGGCGGGGAGGGAAGGGGAGGGGAAAAAGAAATTTCTAGAGAAAGAAAAAAAAAAAAAACGTTCGCCGTTCGTATATCGCTGGATAAACAAAAAAAAATAATATCGTTAATAAAAATTCAATGTGGAGGTAAGTGTGGGAAGGGGAAGGGGGAGGGGGAAACAAATTTATTTTATTTACCACGTGCGTTATGAATTTTTTTTTCCTTTGTTACACGTGTAAAAGGAGGAGGTAAGGATGAGGATGGAGATGTGGAAAAGAGACGACGATGGTGGTTTTTACGGTTTGAAATTATTATTATTATTTTTTTTTTTAATAAAGAGAAGGGGAGAAAAAGGAGGAGGAGGAGGAGGAGAGAAGGGTTTGAAATTTTACACTCACGTAGATTTTGCAAAAAAAAAAAAAAAATCAATATAGAACAATATGGAAAAAAAAAGTAAGCAGAAGCAGAAGAAAAATAAGAGAAGGACTTTGTAAATTCTTATTATTATTATTAAAATTTAAGGAATTTAACCTCAGGGAAAACCCCACAGAGAGAGAGAGAAAGAGAGAACACTAGAAAACTTTGTTTGCACACTTTCGACGAGTAAAAAACTTATCCATCCGAAAAAGGAAATTAAATTTTGTTTTAAATTAAAAAACATTTTTTTTTTTTTTTTGTAAAATTAGGTGGTAGTGGCAGTAGTGGGTAGTAGCTCCTAAAAAATATATTTAAAAAAAAAAAAAAACCCCGACCGACAAAAAAAAAAGGTTGAAAAAGAATGAAAAATTTTTTACGAGGCCCGGAGAAAAAATAAAATGGCGGGAAATCGGCGGTGTGGCGATCGTAGCGCCGTCCATCGTACGCGGACACAATCGAAAATAATTTTTTTTTTTAAATATTTAATTAATCTATTATATAAAAAAAAAAAACGTATGTAAAATTTCATCGAACGACAGCAAAAAAATAAAAAATTCAACAGGACAAAAATTATTATTATTATTTTAAAAAGAAAAATCGATTTCCTTTTAATTTTTAACAACGGAAACAACAACAGCAAAAAATATTTCCTTTTTTCCACTCGCTTTATTAACGATAGCAAAAAAAAAAAAAACGCCTTTTATCGTTTTTAATTAGTAGCAAAATAATAATTCTGAAAAATAATATTAAAAAAAAAAAGAAATTACAAAAACGTCGACCTTGTTTTTCTTTTCCAGTTTTCTTTTCTCAGGTGTTTATTTTTTTTTTTTTTTGTGACGTGGAAGGAGAAACAATCGATAAATCGATAAACAAATTTTTATTTTATTGTCTTTTCCTTTTGTTTTTATTTTAATATTTTATTTCGACCTATCGAATCGAACGATTAAAAAAAAAAAAGGTTTTTTTTCTGAACCTGAAAGAAATTCATTCCAGTCTTTTTCCCCCCAGTTTTTCCTGATTTTTCCTTCTCCTGGAACAAAATCCAGGAAAAATTAAAAAAAAAATTTTCATCACATTCGTTATTTAAATTATTAATCAATCACATCCGTGATAAGAGAACCTTAAAGACTTTTTCTTTTCTTTTTCATCCATTCCACATTTTTTAACAACTGGAGAAAACTGGAAAAGTTATTAACAGGAAACCAACAAACGATTTCTGTTTCCGGTACACGACGAAACCCGCAATTTAATTAATAATACTAATAATAATAATAAAACGGAGTTTTAATTGATTATCGAAAATTGATTTCACCTCTTTCTGTATTATTACAATTATTATTATTATTATTAAAACTATATTTCACGTTAATGACAATTACGTAACGATAATGATAATGATAATGATGATAATGATAATAACAACAAACAACAAACGTTTTTAATGATAATAAAATTTTTTTTTTTGGAAAAGAATTTTCATAAAATAGAAATTGTTTCTGCTAAAAATTTTATCGGGTTTTTAATTTAAACATAATAATGATAATAATGATAATGATGATAATAATAATGATAATAATAATGATGATAATTTTTCGGAAAAGTTTTTAAGGATTGAAAAATTTAAATTTTTTTTTTTTTTTTATGAAATCAATTAACTCAAGTATGAATAATTTGGGGGGGAAGGAGAAGGGAGATGAGAGGAAGAGGAGGGGAAAGGAGGGTCGAACAAAAAAGGTTTAATTTTTATAGAAAAAAAAAAGAAAAACCGGAAACAAAATGGCGAAAAAGGAAAAAAATTAAAACGGTGAAATTTTTTTTTTTCTTTCCAGAACCTTCTTTCTATTTTAAATTTTTAAAGGTTAAAAATTATTATTATTATTATCATTATTATTATTATTATTATAATATTATTAAAAAAAAAAAGAAAGAATAAAAAATAAGATTTTACCCTCAGGTATAAACCTTTTATGAAAGTGACATATTTTTAAGATTATCACAAACCCATGTTATTAAAAATTCAATTTTCCTTTTTTTTCATAAAAAGTTTTTTTTTTTTTATGAAAAAAAAATGGCGGAAACGCTGATTTTCATTCGTTTGTTTTAAATATACATACATCTATATATATATATATATATAAAATAACAAATTTTAATAATAATGATAATGATAATGATGAAAATGATGATGATAATCAACTATTACGCGTTTTCCTGAGAGAAAGAGAGAGAGAGAGAGAGAGAAAACTTTCACTGGAGAAAATTTTTTTTTTTTTCTTAACTGAAAAAATTTCAACTTTAAATAAACAAATAATAATAATAATAATAATAATAATAATAAAATAAATTTTTACAGGTTATCCAACCTTTAAAAAAAAAATTCTTTTCTGTCATAAACGGACGACGACGACGACGAAAATCCGCGCCATTTTTTGTTATTTATTATAAAAAAAATCTTACAAGTGAAATTTTTTTTAAAACAGTAAATAAAAAAAAAGATTCTCACGAGAAACCGGAAACGGAAATCGATTTTTTTTTTATCATTAATAACTTTGTAAATAAATAAATAAAATAAAAATACTACCGTTACGATTTATTTATTTATTTTAAAAACAATCGCGGAAAAAACAATCATCTTAGGAAATTACAGTAAATTATATCAAATTATAGCAAATTATAGCAAATTTTTTTTGTTGCTATAATTCAACAAAAATCCATTGCGTTTAATAAAATCAAAATAACCTTAGTTATATAACTTTAATTTTTCTTTATTATATATACGTTTATATATATATATAAAAAAAAATCTCATAAATTTATTTATACATATATATATATAAAAACCTTTAAAAGCCAATAAACAAACCTTTTCCAGTAAAAGATTTATTTATTTTTTTTTTTTGCTGGAGAAAAAAAAATAAAAAATAAAAGTTAAATAAATTTTCTTGAAATATCTCTCTCTCTCTCTCTCTCTCTCTTTAAATTTTTTAATAATAATAATAATAATAATAATAAGGTTTAATTTTTTTAAAGAATAAACAAAATCGAAAATAGTAAAAAAAAGAAAAACTGTTTAAAGATGATGACGGTTATAATAATAGTAATAATAATAATAATAAATTTTTTTACGCCGTTTTTATCATCCGACCCTCCCCCACGCCCCACCAACACCCCCATCCATCGCCATTTTTCTTTTAAAACTTTTCTCTTTATTTAATATTTATAATAAAATTTTTAGTTTTACACATACACACACACACACACACACTCACACACATACAATGAAGATTCGGTTTATTATTTTAACTCTCTCTCTCTCTCTCTTCCCTCTTTCCCTTTCTCTCTCTCTCCTCCTTTCCCTTTCTCCTTTTCTCTCTCTCTCTTTTAATTTTTATACATACATATATATGTATATTTAATCATTTTAAATTTCCTTTTTTAACATTTTGCGACGGTTAAACCGGAAGTTGAAATATATATACATATCGAATACGAATCGTGTGTGTATTTTCTTATATACGATGCGTATTTCCGGTTCTGCTTCTTTTTTTTTTTTAAATAAAATATTACGTCATCATTAATATAGTTTTACCGACACGATTTTCCGAAAAAAGAAAAAAATTCAAAATGGCGAAATGACGTCATATTTAATTAAAATATATAATTATGATAAAATATATAACATCTCATACGAATTTTTAATTAAATAAAGAAAAAAAATTTTTTTTTTTTTAATGTAAAATCTCCACGTGACGTAATAAGACAAAACCTTGGAAAATTTTTTTTTTTTTCTAGAAATTTCTAAAGTTTAATATATATATATATTTTGTTTTATTACATTAGTATTCTTTTAATTAACCAATTATGTCTGACACATACACACACACACACACACAGTTTCCATTACGCTTCTTTCAAACCGCTCATCAAACATAGTCATAACAATTTTACATCTTTCTCTCTCTCTCTTTCCTCCCCTTCTGTCTCCCATTCTCCCTCTCTCTCTTACTTATTTCTTTAAAAAAAAAAAAAAAATGAAAAAGAACGAGAAAAAAAAAAGTAAATTTTTTATTTAACTTTTGATTTTTTTAATTTTTTGTAATTTAATGATTATAATTTATGTTTTAAAAAGGGATACTGAGGGGGAGGGGGGGGTTCAAGACAAAACTCCCAAGGGGGAGGTAAAA
Source organism: Pediculus humanus corporis (assembly GCF_000006295.1). Lineage (NCBI taxonomy): Eukaryota > Metazoa > Arthropoda > Insecta > Psocodea > Pediculidae > Pediculus > Pediculus humanus. The sequence continues at coordinate 717,340 of NW_002987862.1, read as the reverse complement.
GAATAAAGTGAGAAGCGGGGGACTGGGGGGCCCGGGTGAGCAACAGAAAAAAAAAAAAGAAATTTTTTATTAATAAAATAAAATAATTCTTTTTACGTATACATTTTTTTAAGAGTGAGAGAGAGAGAGAGAGAGGGAGGAGGGGGGGGCGAAAAAGGGTAAACCTTTGACGGTAATAAAATTAGGCAACTAAATAATAATAATAATAATAATAAAATTTCCTTTACCTGTCACGTAGATTAAAAACTCCGCCGCTTCCAGGATCCAATTTTAAAAATTTTCCAACGTCATCTGAACCTTTATAAATATTTATCAACCAAAATTGTACGGAATAATAAAATTGATTGTCATCAACAATGATTTTTTCCGATGATGATGACGATGACGCTGATGACGATGATGATGATGATGATGATGGTAACGTTTCGATGGCCAAACCGTGGAAAACAATCGGCGCTCTTTTAGCTCTTTCTTCCAAACCGACATCTTTCCATCCGTCTAACGTTTCAATGCACGCTTTTACGTTTGTTAATAAAAAACAAAAATTTAATAATAATAATAATAATAAATTATCGTTCGATTTCATTATTAATATATACATGTATGTACAAAACAAACAAACAAACGAACGAACAAACGAACAAACGGAAATAATTAACACAACACGACGATAATAATAATTAATTAAATAAATAAATAAAAAAACAAAAACAACTTAAACGATAAAAAAAACCGAACGTTATTATTATTAATAAGTTTTTTTTCTGTTAATGTATATGTTTCGTGAACGTTAAATTTTACGCGACACGTTCGCCCGAACGTTATTCATTTCAAACTGTGAACTGTGTATTTTCCTTGATTTCGAATCTCTAATGCAAAAAACGAATCGACTGCGCATCATTCAAAACTCTTCTTATTGTACGTTATTTTCTAATTGTTCAATTTGTTTTCCTTTTTTTACCCTTTTTCTTCTTTCCTTTTTTTTCCTTCCTTTTTTTAAATTAATTTGAGCGTTAATTTTTTTTATACAAAAATTTTCCGATACTATTTCCGGTTTATATTTTTAATCACGTGATAAAAAGAAGAAAAAAGAAAAATTTACGAAATTATTCGTAATAATAATCCGAGATTTTAATTTTTTAATTTTACCCCTTCTCCCTTCCCCTCCTCCCCCGTTTTTTTTTTTTTTTTTTACGTAAACGTGTTAAAAAATTCTTCTGCCACTTTTAAGTGTAATAATATATATATATAAATCGATTTATCGTTAAATTAATTCACATCGAAAAAAAAATTCGAGTTATTAAAAAACTTATCGATACGATATCGGCCATCATTATTTTTTCCTATAATTTCCTCCATTTTTTTTTCTACATCGTTTTCATTAATGCGACCGTAACTTATTCGTTGACCCCCCCTTCCCTCCCCTCCCGCACTTTTCAACCGTCCTTCATCAAAAAGGATATTAATTTTCATTTGAAAACTTTTCGTTCGTTCCCCCCATCTTTGAATTACAAAACTTATCGATAACATCTACAAAAAAAAACATTTTTTATTATCATTATTATTATTATTATTATTATCATCATCATCATTATTATCATCATCATTGTTATCATTATGGAACGAGAAAACAATATAAAAAAATTTTTTAATTAAAATTTACTAAAAAAAAAAAAAAATTGAAAGACGCTTAAATGAATACAACGGTAAAATAAAAATGGCGGCACGAGAGCAGACGACAAAAAAAAATTTGTTTTCCGCCTCACCACCACCCCTTCCCCCCTTCGCGGTGCACAAACGCCCATACCTTTATTTTATTTATTTTTATAATAATAATGATAATAATCGTGATGATGATGATGATGATGATTTAAATTTAAGAAGAGAAAAAAATTTTTTTTTTTCTTTTTTGAAATGTTCTGAACATGAAAAGTTTTTCCCCCTTCTTCCCCTACCTTTTCTCTCCCACCCTCCGGGTATTTCATCGTTAAATCCTATTATTATTATTATTATAAAAAATTCACAGGAAAACCCTATGGAAATTTCTAGAATTTTCTTTTTCTTCTTTTATCGGGTAAAAGGTATACTACTATTACTACACAACGTGAATCTCATTAGGTTCGAAAAGGAAAAAAGGAAAAAAAAATCTGATTTGAAGGGTAACCTTCAAAGGAAAAAAAAAAAAAAAAGCAAAAGGTTTTTTTTTCTTTTTATTTCCTTTCCCCCTCCCCTCCCCATTCTCCTCCTCTTCCCCACGTCCCTCCCCCCACCGTCATCTTAAACCCACATTTTTTATTCCTTTTTAACCGACTCTTTCACCTTTTCCTTTCCTTTTTTTTCCTTTTTTCTTCCTTTTTCTCTCCATTTCATCTTAATCGACATACACACGCGCACACACACATCCCCCGAAGAAGAGTCTGTTTGATATTTTAACCTTTTTCTAAGAGTTTTAAACTAACCAATAAATCATCAAATTTTCTTAACACTTTTTACCCCCCCTCCCCCCCCCAAAAAAAAATCAATCGATCCAACTTTTTTTTTTCTCTTATGAACACTAATAAACAATATCATCGATAATAATAATAATGATGATAGTAATGATAACGAAGTGATAAATTAAAATAATTAAAAAAAAAAAAATTATTATTATTATTATCGAGTTAATAATATCAATTTATCGTCATTAAAAGTTTTTTCCCTTCCCCCTCCCTTTCCTCCCCTCCCACCTCTTTTCCTTTGAAAAACGAAAAATTCTTTATTAATGATATCATCTCTTTCTACCTCCTCCTCCTCATCCTCCTCCCTTCTACTCTTCAAAAATTATTATTATCTGGAGAAAAGTAAAAAGTAAAAAAAAAAAAATTAATTAAGTTTTTTTTTGTGGTGTTTTAAGAAGTCGGAGAGGGGAGGGGGACGGAGAGGGGCGGGAAGCGGGGAGGAAGGAGACTCCAGGAAAAAGAAAAAATGAATTGTCGGTGATTTATTTACCTACTTAACTTAAGGGGTTAAAAAATATCAAAAAAAAAAAAAAAAAAAAGTTTTCATATCGATTCAGGTAGTCCAAACAAAAAAAAAAAAAAAAAAAAAGAGGTTGGTAAGACTGTAAGTACGCGAATTACATAGAAAAAAAAAAAAGGTAAAAGAGAGAGAAGGGAAGGGAACGGGAATGGAAGGGAGAAGAAGGAAACGTTAACTTTTCTTTAAGTTTTTTTCTTTTTTCCTCCAGTTTCTTTATTCTCCAGTTCCTTCTTCTCCAGTTTTTTTTTTTAATGCATATATTTAATGAGATTCAAACCTTTCCATTTAATTTACTTTGCGGATTGACGACAAACATAAACGAAATTTTTTTTTTTTTTGCTTACCTCATTTTCTAAAATCCTATTTGGAAATTTCTAGAAAATTCAATTATTATTATTATTATTATTATTATTATTATTAAATTGACTTAATACTTACTATTATCGGTAATTGAAATGCACACACACATCCTACAAAAAAAAAAAAAAAAAAAACAAAAAATTTTTAAATCCGCGTTTTGTCGTTTGTCCGTTTGTTTGTTCGTTTAAATTTAATTAATTCACTTATTATTATTATTGTTATTATTAAATTAAACGATTACTTGGGATTCTGGAAGAAAAGGGTTGACCGTAATAAAAAAAGAAAAAAGGTAATTATAATTTATTATTATTATTATTATTTTTTCTCCATAAATTAATTTTTATATAATAATAAAAAAAAAATTTTTTTTTTTTTTAATCCTTCCAGCATCCTTATCGATAACAACAACAACAACAACAATTTTTTTTTTGTTTCCATCAGTCTCTTTAATAATAAAAAGAAAAGCGAGAAAATTTTTTTTTCCTGGATAAACAAAAAGAAAAATTAAAGCAGAAGAAAAAAAAAAAAAAATTTTCTCGCGTATGTGAAAAAAGGTTCACGAAGAAGAGGATGCGTGTGTGTGTGTGTGTGCGCATGTGTATGCCTAGAAAAATATTTAAAAAAACTTTTGTAGGATCAAAAGGTTCCAACCGTTCGATCCAGAAGGAAAATTTCTTATCGAATCCTCATTTTCTAGTAATTTTGGAAAACGTTACGTAACGTTTTCCAAAATCCACGGAACGAATTTCGATATCCTCGTGCAGACTCCGGGAAGATTCGCTTCTGCGCATCCGATACCCCAACTTATAATACCCGCGAGAAAATACCTTCCATTTTTTCCTTTGACTTGTAACGGTCCGCCGGAATCACCCTGAAAAAAAAAAAAAAAAAAATTTTCTTTTTCGTATCACGAACGTAACAACTACCACCTGTACGTGCGTAAGCGATAAGAACGGGAAACGGAAGTGAAGAAAAGAAAAGAGTTAAAAAAAAAAACCGGAAATGATTTAATTACACTCTACCTGACAGGAATCTTGTCCCCCGTTTTCATATCCGGCACATAAAAAAATTTTTGGAATGAATTCGTGACGTCCCGCTCTTAAAAACATCGATTTGCATTTATCGTTGCTAACTATGGGTACGGAAACCTTTAAAAAAAAAAAAATGTCATTTCAGGTTGACCAACAAAACAAAACAAAACAAAACAAACCCCTCTCCCTATTCTAACTCTCTAAAACCTTCGTAAATTAAAAAAAAAAAAATATTTCTATATGGTAAATGAATATGTTTTTTTTTCCATTTCTAATAAATTTTTCCTTTGAAAAAAAGGAAAAAAAGGAAAAAAGGATGAACAATCCGACAATTTCAACTTTTTTTTTTTTTTTATTTCATTTTATTTTATAACTAAAAAAAAAAAAAATCTAAGCAATAAAAAGGTTCAAAATTGAAATCCGCCATTGAATTTATGGCAAATCGAAAATTCCTTTGTTTTCTCTCTCTCTCTCTCTTTCTCTCTTACCTTTTTATATATATACGGATAATATTCGCATAAATTTTAAAACAACAACTTCCGCTTTCTCTCTCTCTCTCTCTCTCACTCACTGACTCACTCACTCTTTGAAAACCTGCGAAAATTTATTATTTTTAACGAATTATACGCGTGGTTGGGAGAAAAAAAAAAAAAAACCTCCCGAACGGAGGGGAGGAGGTGGGAGCGGGAATGAGGAGGGGGTACGTGTACGCGCGTATGAATAAAAATATTAATAATAATAATAACGATAAAAAAAATTATTTTTTGTCCAAGTTTTCCAGTTATTTTCCAGTTAAACAAAATTTTCCCTTTTGGCGGTTTAGAAAAAAGGAAACGAAAACAGCAAGAAAGAAAAATTATTATTATTATTATTATTATTATTATTTACGTAAATAAAGTGAATAAGGTTTTAAAAAAGGTTTGAAAGGGTTTGTTGAAAGGTTTGGAGAGAAAAAAAAAACGTTTCCATTTATTAATTTCGATTTTTTTTAAAAAAAAAAAAAAATTTCTTGTCGCGTAAATAAAAATAAAAATAAAAAACGTTTTTTTTTTTTTTTTTATTGATTTAATTCCACGTCGTTTTTTGTCGTCGTGTCAGAAAATGTCGTCGTTTACGTTATTTTTTATTTACTTACACGTTTTGACTTTATGTAAATTTCGGAGAAGAAGAAAAAAATAAATAAATAAATAAAATTTTACTTACTTTAATTAATTAAAGTTTTTAAATTTAAAACTTATTATCATTATTATTATTATTTATTTAACGCACCTGCTGTAAAACTGATGGTAATGTCCCACCTTCGCTCAATCTTCCCCAACCCGTAACGGTCGCATTTTCTCCAATTAATAAATCGTCGGATGCTGGAAGACAAATCGGAGCTATGTGAGGTTGAAATTCCAGCGACGATTCCAGGCGAACGAGAGCCAAATCGTATTCGTACGTGAAAAAATTATATTTCGGATGAACTACTTTTTTCGATATTCCCCTCTCGACGAACGGATACGGTTCTTGAACGCTTGAAAAATCATATTCCCCCACCCGGATTCTTATTTGTGACGTCAACAAACTGAAATCGTCGTGACGATGATGATGATGATGATGATAACGATTTAATTACAAACAATAAAAAAAAAAAAAAATTTGTATTTACTCGTCAACGCAATGTCCAGCGGTTGCTATCCAATTTTCATTTATGACGGCACCCCCGCACCTGTGAGTGCTGGAAAATCCAAAAAATGAAGTTCTCCGTACCGAAACCTACGGATTTAACAAATAATAATAATAATAATAATAAATAAAAAATGGCGGTCGAAAATAAATCGAAAAAATTGGTGTGTAATGAGGCGCAAACATGCGGATAAATTGAAAAATTCATACCTGCCACGGCCATCCGCCGAAAGGTGCATTTTTACCCCCGACTATTCTCATTTCTGGACGTGGCAGTAGGGATGCAACCCCACATTCTGTAATAAATCAAATTCGATTAAAATGTTAAAAAAAAAAATTTACAAATTTTTTGACGTTTTAATTTAGTTTCGTAATCATCATCATCATTTGTGTGCGACAATTCGATCGTAAAAATGCGACAAAACATTTTTTTATGATCGGACGTCATTCATTCATTCATTCATTCGCCCGCGCACATCCCGCACACCGAAAAAAAATTCATTTGAATTACTAAACAATTTCTCTCTCCCCTTCTCTCTTTCTCTCGCGGGCAAAAAGCGCATCGCAAAAATAAAAAATAAACAAAATTTCTGATTCCACTTTCATTTCCGGTTCGGGTATATAGGAGGAGGTCGATATACGAAAACCAAACGTTCATTATCATCATCATCATCATCATTATTATCATCGCCACCTCAAACTCGACTCGACGCTGATTCATTAACTCTTTCATAACTTTAATTCGAATAACAAAAACGACAAAAAAAAAAAAAATGGCGATTTAATTTTCGATCGAACGGCGTTCGGATAAAAAAAAAAAAAATCATCGCTCCGTTTTAAAACGTGTTCGCGAACGCGTCTCCGTTCGATTCTTAAATATTTTAATCTAATTCCACGATAAAAAAAAATTATATATATATTGAAATACATGAAACGAAAAAATTCTTCTTTCAGTCTTTTTATTTATCATAATAAATTTTTTCGATAATAAATTAATTCTATTGCCACGACGATGCGTTTTTTTTTTTTATTTTCTAAAATCACGTCGGATTAAATTGACACGAGAAAAAAAATGAAAAAAAAAAAAAAAAAAAACTCGGATTGAGATTAATAAATAATACGTGCGACAATACGAAATAACTCGTTCGAATTATAAAAAAAATTTTTTTTTTACTTCCACGATAATGGAAAAAAAAAAAAATTCTGGAGAAAAATATTTTCTATCTCTCTCTCATCTCTCTTTCTCTTTCTCTCTCTTTCTTTTTTTTTTTTTTTTGATTGAAAACGTGAGTTTCTAGAAATTTTACTCAAACCTTTATAAGATCGTTAAAAAAAGAAGGAAAAAAAAGAAAAAGAAAAAAAGAGAATGAAAAAAGAAATAACAAAAAAACGTGAGAAACCTTTAAAAGTATTCAACAACAACAACAACCAACAACAAACAAACAACAAATAATGAAACAACCAAGGAAACACGACGTAAAATTCTGTGTAACGAAAGACAAAATTTTCTTTTCTTTTCTTCTTCTTTTCTACTTTATTAACGTGTATCGAGTTTATTACGTTTAAATATAAAGTGATAGATATAAAATCTCCAGGTTTTTTATTCTCCAGGAAAAAACAACTAAAAAATTCCAGCAGACGACATTTTCGACTGGAAAAAAAAAATTCGATTTTATTCCCGTATAAAAATTTACGAAACCCTCATCATTCAAAGGTAAGCCAATGGTACAAAAAAAAAAATCAATTTTTCCGCCTTTTTTCTCTACCTTTTTCTTTCTTACGTCATCAATTTTTTTACACGATTACGTAATCATTCAGATTTCGAACGTGGCGAACGGATCACGTGACGCGTCACAACCGAATTAAAATCCTGACAACTTAATATTATTTAAACTTACGAAATAAATGTTTGCCAATTAAAAAAAAAATCCAAAATTTTTTTTTTTTTAAATGTCGGATAAAAGATTAATTGTTGTAAACTTCTCGAAACTGCTGGAGAAAACTGGAATTAGAGAATTGGCGGTGGCGGTGGCGGTAGGGGCGGCGGCGGCAGCGGTAAAAAAAAAAAAAAAACTCCAAGATTAAGAATAAGAGATTGTTGTCGTGAAAATAAATTTAAATAAAATTGTAACAAAGTCAGGGGCGTGTTCGGGTTTATAAATAATAATAATATTTATATAAATTAATTAAAACTATTTTACTTGGAAAAATGCGCGAGCCGCCATTTTGTTTTTTTGTTTTTATAACGTGCTCATCGTAAATAAGAAATTTTCCGAAACGACTCATGATTGTTTTTTTTTTTTTTAACCCCTTCCTAACAATTTATAACGTTAAGAAAATTTCCTCAGGTGATAAACTAATCTAACGCCTTTGATCTAAAATTACGTTCGGGGGGCGTTGATAGATGTGGTTATTTTAACGCGCCATACGTTACGTAAAATCCTTTTGTATTATTATTATTATTATCATTATCATTATTATTATCATTCCTGGATTTTACATCCGCGAGATTAAATCTTTTTTTTTTTTTTAGGTGCTTGCGTGCGTGCCTGCCTGCGTGAACGCCGCGCGTTCGGTCGAACCTCGAATATTACGTCATTTCGACGTTTACGTAAGGTAGAATTTTTTTTTTAAATTTGGCAACGTCGCATAGAAAATTAATAATTTTTTTTTTTTTCGTACTTACGACCTGAATTTTTAGAAATTTTCGATGAATGTTGTTCCGTCGATGAATGGTGAGATGATTGCGATGCTGTCGTTGTTGATGACGTTTCCGTCGTTGCTTTAAAAGTCGTTGTCGTGGTTGAAGTCGTCGGAGTTTTCGTCGTCGTGGCAGAAGCCGGAATTGCGGTTGATGTTGAACTTGTAATTTCTGATTTATTTTCGTTAATGACGTTGGAAGAAAGTTTTTGATTTGTTCCTAATTCTGAAACGTGATTCGTTTTAGAATTTTCTGTCGTCGTAGTCGTAGACGTCGTCGTCGTCGTGACCGCCGTCATCATCATCATCATCATCATGGCGTGAGATTCCGACGAATTTGTTTTTTTATTCGAATTATGATTCGTTAAATTACTCCTCGTCGACGACATACCAAAATTTAAAATCGATAGATTTGGTTTTGGTTTTTGAACGATGAGATTTGACGATGGTCTCGGTCTCGTTACAAAATTTGGCTCGGTTGTCGGGAACCAATGAACTCCTCCTCCGTTCGTTATAAAATTCGGTTTTCCTACAAACAAACAAACAAACAAACAAACAAAATGAGTTAAAACTTTTTTTTTTCCAAAAAAAAAAAAAAAAAAGTTTTTAGACAGGGAAAATGAATTAAAAAAAAAAAAAAAGTGGCAGTAGAAAAAATAAAAAAAAAAAAAAGCTTAACAAAAAAAAAAAAACAAAATGGGAGTCACTTTAATCCTCGTTTTTCCCGCGTAAAATAATAACAATAAATTTAAAAAAAAAAAAACTTTTCCAAATGGACATTTTCTGGAGAAAGAGAAAGAGAGAGTGAGAGTGAGTGGGGGGGAGGGGGGTGGGAAAAAAAAAACTTGTTTTAAACATTGAAATGGTAATTTTTCTTAATAGGATTTATTATATTTGCGGTTAATCATTCCCTAATGAGTTTTTAAATTGTTATTATTATCATCATCATCATTATTATTATTATTATTATTATTAGTACGACGCACATTATTTATTTATTTATTTTTTTTTTTGTTTGAGGATTTTTATGAAACGCTTATTAAACAAAATGGGTGGCAAAATGCGATTTTTTTTTTTTTTTTTTTACTTAAAAATAACATATTAATTCTTCGTTTGTTTGTTTTAACTGGTATGGCTGTTGTTGTTGTTGTTTGCGACAAAACCTTTTAACCGTTTAATCCTTTTTTCCTTTTTTTTTTTTTTTTTAAACACAATTAAGCTTTATTTAAACATATGCGTGCGAGGAGGGGGGGGGAAACAACAACATTTCGGATTTTTCCAGTTGGGAAAAAAAATAATAATGATAAACATCATTCATTTAATTAGTTCTCCAGGAAATTTTTTTTTCCAGCATTAAATAAAGAATTTTTAAAAAAAATCATTTTAAATAATTCTTACCTGACGTGGAAAACTCTAGGTTATTCGGTTTCGACGATGACCAAACACCATTTCCAGACATGGAGGCTAACCATGACGGTTTAGGCGTAGACCAATACGAACTTTTCTTCGTTGTTGGAGTCGACGTCGTCGTCGTTGTCGTTCCTCTCCTTTTTGTCGTCGTCGATGTTGTTGGCATGATCATCATAAAAGTTTGAGGCGGTGGTAAAAACGTTGTCGACGTTTTATTTTTCGTTTTAAATCTTCAAAATAAATAAAAATAAAAATAAAAATTTTTTTTTTTTTATTACAACTTTATAAATAATCGCCCGCCATTTTATAAAGTTTATGAGTTTTTAAAAAAAAAAAAAAAAAGGTTTTAAAACCTTTTTCATCTCTTTTGTGTACTCTGTTGTAAAATAAATCAAGTCGATAAATGGATAAAATTTTTACCGTTTAAATCTTTTCGAATCAACCGGAATTCCTTATCATCTCCTCTTAAAAAAAATCCCCTTCAAAAATTTAATTTTATTCCATTCAATGAATTATTATTATTATTATTAAAATTCAATGAATATATATATATATAAATATAAAGATGATGACGTCAATGATCACTGTTGTTGTTGTTGTTGTTGTTGTTGTATCGAACGTATTGT
>NW_002987862.1:682886-705386 GCF_000006295.1 Pediculus humanus corporis | reverse complement strand
ATAATAATAATAATAATAATAATAATAATAATAATAATAATAATAATAATAACTGTTTATTTTACGTTTGTTAAAGAGTAGCAAAATTGATCATTACCGGTAGCAAAAAATTTAATATTTTTTTTTCTCTCGTATTGAAAATACGTCACGGCTTTGGAAAAACCTATAAACAACGATTCCGAACAACCAACCGGTTTTTTTATTATTTTTCTTTTTATTATTATTATTATTACTAATTAATTACTGTAATTTTTTTTTGTTAATTAAATAAAAAATTTAAATTTCTCTTAAATGAATCGATGTAAAAAAGAAAAAAAACTTACGGAGTATTAAAAAATGATGATGATGATGATGATGGCCTTGATGTTGATATCGAGTTGTAACTTGTTGTTGTTGTTGTTGATTGTGAAGAAACATTTTCGGCGGCGGTTGTCGTTGTTTCACTACCGGCTGGACTAGAATTAACTGGAACTATTAACAATGATTGTGTGACTTGGTAAGAATCGGAAGAACCAACGAGAGGAGGAAGTTTTATATCGGGAAAATAAGGTTTAAGGTGCGATACCGAGGATGTTACGAATGACGGAGGTCTGTTCGTCCACGGTTTACCCATTGGGGGTAATAATTTTTGTGACGTTGTCGACATGGCGGTGATGGTCGACGATGACGCCGACGCCGCCACCGCCGAATCCGTCGTCGTCGTCGTTCTCACGGTCGTAGAAATGATGGGTTCCTTAAACCAATGATTCGTCGACGGTTTTTTTGTCGGATGCGTCACAAATCCGGCTGGTTTCGAAGGTTTATATTTATTTGTATATTGCGGTCTTCCGCCTAACATAAGATTTGGTGGTCTGAAACAAACAAACAAACAAACAAACGAATAATTTTACTGTCGCAGCGACAATCGAAAACAACAATCCTCGCTCGATACTCATTCGACATAAATAATTAAAAAAAAAATAACGACGCCATCTTTTTTTTTTTTATTTAAACGCCGGTGAAACAAACAAACGATCGTTTGTTCATTTCATACAAACACTAAACGTTTAATCAAAGACGAAACAATGTCATAGGAAAGTGAAAGTGTTTTACTTTTGCCGTGAAATTACAACACACACGCACGCACACAAGTTTTTGTTGTTTGTTTATTTGTTTGTTTGTTTGTTTGTTTTTTTTTTTAATACTTTATTAACAACTACCCATACTACCGCCACGTACCTTTCAATAATAATAATAATAATAATACTAACGTTTTATTATTGACAAATCAAATTCAATTTAAAAAAAAAGGAAAATTTTATTTATTTATCAGTATTATTATTATTATTATTATTTTGAACTCGTGAAAACGTCAGAGCGATAAAAATTTCACCTGGAAAATCCACGTGGATTTTAAAACATAAAAAAAAAAAAAATAAATAAAAATATTAAAAAAAAATTGAGAGAATGCGGTTTGGTTGTTGGTTGTTATTTGACATGTGAAATAAATAAACGTTTTTCGTGGAATCAAAACCATTTTCTAAAACCCCGTCAATTTTTTTCCTTTTTTTCCTTTTTTTATCGTGAATCTCTCTTCGACATCGAGAGGGAAGGTGAAACTTTTTTTTTTTTTTCTCCAAAAAATAAACAAAAAAAAAAAAGGAAAATTTTTCAAACTATTTTCCTTTTTCAAAAAATAAAAAAAATAAAACAAGATTTTCCTTTTTTATTTGTTTGTTCGTTTGTTTGTTTATTTATTTATTTTTTCCCGTTGACTTCGATTGGGAAACTCTCTCCTCTCTCTCTCTCTCTCTTTTCAATATTTGAAAGTTAATCCGATTTTTCTTATTCTATTAAAATACAAAATCTTTTTTTTTTTCTCCAAAATATTCTTTCTCCAGTAAAAACTTTTCCAAAAAAAAAATAATAAAAAACCTGATACGGATAATTAAATTATTGGCAAATTTAAAAAAAAAAATTTTCTTTTTGGATGTTGTTTGTTTAAAAAATTTGTTTGTTGTTGTTGTTACTGTAAATTTAAAATTCGATTTGAGTTTACTTTCAAAAAAAAAAAAACCTTATACCTCGTAAGTTAAACATGTGTAAAATTAATTTTCTTACGTGACGATTATTAATTAATATAATTAATTGAAATTTTTTTTTGTTTGCTTCCTGGCGTTCCTGTTGTTTTTTTTGCACGAAACAAACTTAAAAGTGTAATGTAAAAAAAAAAAAATAATTTTTTTTTTTTTTTTTCGTTTGTTATATCGCAAACAAACGCAACAAACAAACGGTTTATATAAAATTAAATTGAAAAACGATTCTTTTTTTTTTTAAAAAAAAAACTTTTTTTTCCATTGTAAAATTACGAAACAATAAAAACAACAACAATCAATAAAAGTTTTTTTTTTTTTTTTTTTCCTAATGAAATTACAATGAAAAGTTTTCACCATTTTTTTTTTTTTTAAAAAAATTTTTTTAAAAGTTTTTTTAAACTTATATGTTGTTATCTTTAAAAACAAACGAACAAACAAACGGGAGAAAGAAAAAAAAAAACAAACATCACCACCACCACCACCAAATGTTTATCGCGTGTTTCCCAGCCGTTTTAATTGTTTTTGTAACATAAAACATATTTACCTTGGACTAGAATAAATATTATTCGAAGTATGTTTTTGTGTTGACTCATGATTGTTATTGTGATTATGATGATGATGATGATGATGCTGCTGCTGCTGCTGTTGATTGTGATGTTGTTGATGATGATGATGATTATTGTGATTGTGCATAGAAGTTGATGACGTCGATGGAATAATTGCATTATGGGTTATGTTGTGAGAGCAACAACTCCCAAACATAAAATTATCAACGCACATTCCAACATGTTTTCCATCTGTTTTTATGCATTCGTAAACGAACATGCAAGTTCCTTCTATTCCATTTACTGAACATGGTTTTGGTTTTATGTGAGCTGGAAATGAAAAAAAATAAAATAAAAAATAAAATAAACATTTTAATATTTTCTTTTTCCTCCCCCAGCCCCCCTTTTCCCTCTTACCCTCCCCGCTCCCGCCCCCTTCCTCACCTCCCTTTTCTTTTTTGTTTTTGTTTAAATTATTTTACACTCAGTTTCTTTTTTTTGTTGTTTTAATAAACAAAACAAACGTTTGTTAATTTTAATATTACAAAAAAACAAAAAAAAAAAAAAACAAAAGAAAACAACATATTTTATGTTGTGTTGTAACATAAACAAACAATTATTTTTAATAATAAAAAAAAAATTAAAATATTAAAAACGTCCTTTCATTATTATCATTATTATTAATAAATAAATAAAAACAAAAAAAAAAAAAAAGAAACTTTTGCCAGCAGAAGACACGGATTGATAATTTAATTAAATCCAATTTCAAAATGAAAATGTCACGGGAAATATAAAAAAAAATAAAAAAAAAAACTCTATAAAAATTCTCTTACTTTTTGATTTTTCAGACTTCGTTTTCCCACCTCACACCCCCACCCCCGTACACGCCCCATTTCACCCTATCGAACCACCTATTTCCGTCACACACACACCCACCCCCACGTACTCCCCCATTAAAAAAAAAAAAAAATTAAAAAAAATTTTCTCGCTCTTTGACGATTTACTTTTTCGTCATAGAATAACAAACAAAAAACACATTCGTTCGATTTCCTTTTTTTATTCGATGATAATAATAATGATAATAATAATGATAATAATAATAATAATAATAATAATAATAATAATAATAATAATGACGCCGGAAATTTTTTTTAATTAATTAAAAATAAAAACGTTCGAATACGCACACACACGCGGGCACGCGAGCGCCAATCAAAATTAATTTTTTTTTTTTACCCCCCTCACCCTGGACAAAATTAATTTTTTTAATTACGTAAAATATCTCATAGAGGTCAACACGATCGCAAATTAAAAAAAAAACGACACGTTAAATAAATAAACTCTATTTAAAAAAAAAAAAAAGGAAACAAAATGAACTTCGTTAGATATATATTTTTCCAGGGCGTCAAATCCGATGATTCGATATCGTGATTTATTATCATTTTATTATTTTTTTTCCAGAGAGTACAACAACAACAACAACAACAAACACACTCTTTCCACCATTTTTATTTTTTTTTCTCCAGGTGTCGAATCGAAATTAATTAAAAAAAAAAAAAAATAATTAATTCAATGGATTCAATTAATTTTTTAAGGTTCGATGAAATTTATAGTAAACGATTTCTCTCTCTCTCTCGTTCTTTTCGCTCTATAAATTTAACCCTCCACTTCACCCCGCCCTCCCACCTCCCCGTATTTATAAACTTTTACTTTTTTTTTTGTTGCCGTCGACGTCGTTTGCATAATTTAAATGAAAACAAAAAAAAAAAAAACAAAAAAAAACAAAAACAAACAAAACGAAAATAAAGTTTCGCTTGTCGCTTCTTTGTGACACAATGTTTACTCTCTCTATCTACCTCTCTCTTCCCTCTATCTCTCTCTCTCTCTTTCCATATATATATATATGCGCATATAATAATAATAACAACGCTATAAAACATTTATTATTAATTTTTTCTCGAACATTTTTTTTTTTTTGTGTTACGATAACTTCCGGCGGCAAAACAACAATTTATGTTGTATGTACATAAAAAAAAAAAAAAAAATTGATTTTGTTATTAATAAATAAATAAATAAATAAATTTAAAATTCAAATTCATTCATTCTTATTTTTAATTAGTATATATTTATTTACTTTATGTAAATTACGTTATGTTTTTTTTTTTTTTTTAGCTTCCCTTTAGAAATATTATCGTAAAAAATTAAAATAATGTAAGAACAAGTGAGTGAGAGAGAGAGAGAGAGAGAGAGAAAGAGAGAGAGAGAGAGAGTGTGAGAGAGAGAGTTTTTAACAAAATTAAACGAAAGAATATAATTAAAAATATAAAAAAAAAAAAAAAAAAACAACCGGAATTGCGATTGTTTTTAATTATTCATTTAATTACTTTATTCATCTTATTAGCGGCCATTTTTTCTTTTCCTTTTTCTTTTTAATGTTATGGAGAATAAAATTAACAAAAAAAAAAAACGTAGAATTTTTTATTTTATGCGGGAGAAAAGAACAAATGATTAAAATTAATATTAATAATAATGATAATAACAAGTCATGGGAAGAGATAAAAATAACACGTGGACAATACGTGTAAAAAGTAAACGTTTATGACTGACGTGAATAAGAAAAGAACGCATGAGTGACGCGTGGGAAATCGCAAAATAAAAAACCGGAAGCGTTAAGATAAAGTCCTACTGACTCACTATTACGATTCTCTAAAAATCAGGTTGGGTGTAAAATTGTGCAATCGCTTTTCCGTATCCGGTTACGACGGTAAAATCGTGACTGACGAAACTGTGTCAGATATTAAAAGTATCAACCCTAGCGGTGGAAAACGATACGGACAAACACATCGTACGATTCTTCGAATTCGAAGAGTTAAACCGGAAGTGATCGTCGTGGAAGTAGCAATTTGCAAAAGGAAAATTCAAAGAAGAAACCACGTGCAAAAAAAAAGTCGTTTTGTGTAAAATGTTTCTTCGCGTTCTTCGACGGCACCCCCCATATTAAAACAATTATTTTCCGGAAATGAAACCTGGAAAAATGCTGGAAAACTTTTCACAGAAACTCCCAAAAACTGATAGTAATAATAATAATAATAATAATAATAATAATAATAATAATAATAATAATAATAATAATAATAATAATAATAAATATTTAAAAAAATAAAACGAAGACAAACCGAGCTGTGAATTTTCGTACGCGAAAAAAAAAAAAGTGATGAATGGGGGGTCGAGTGTGAGTGGTGGGGGGAAGAGAGAGAGGGGGGAAAAGCGAAAAAAAATCCCCCGTCAACCCGCATTTTCATTTTATATATAACAAACAATAAATAACCCCCCTCTCTTTTTCTCCCCTCGCCAAAAAAGAAAAAGAAAAAAAAAATGTAGTCATTTACTAACCTCTTTCCACACCCATCCGATGAGTTATTGTTGGAGATGGTGCCCAAATTAAAATGGCACCAACCACTAAAACCCAGAGCATAATTTTTCCCCTGGAAAAACAAAAAAATAAATTTTTTTTTTATTAAAAAATGTGATGAAAATTTTGTTTAATAAATGTATAATAACAAGTCACTACCAACTTTTCGTTAGTGACACGTTAATAAATAAATATATCTTTAAATCTAAATTTTTCGTGTCTTTAAAATTTTCTCCAGACACTTTTCCAGCTCGCGCACACGCACACGAAAAGGTGAGGTGATAAAGTGATTACGATTAATGATAACGAATTAAAATCACAAATATAACAACTACTACCGTATGCGTGATTATAAATTAACATTTAGTAAATCGTGGCATTAATTTTGTCGACGTATTATCATTATCATTATTATTATCATCATTATTATTATTAGCAGCAGTACTGGAGCGTTGAAAATCATTGCACAATTTTAATTATCGTCATTTTCGTTCGTAATTTTAATTCCTTCTATAATCCGGATTATGTTAGTTAATTTATTTTATTTTTCTACAGAATTACGTCGTCTACTTTTTTTTTTTTTTCGTGGAATAAGAAAAAAACCCTTCGGTGTTAAGTAATTTGGGTAAATAATTTTCTAATTCGGTATATCCGGTTACGAAAACAGGAAACAGTTAGATGAGTTGGTGCGGAGGGGGGGAGGGAAAAGAGGGAGAAAAGGGAAAAACGTTCGAATTAACAAAAATTCAATAATAATTTTTTTCTTTTGGAGGTTTGTGACGTCATCATCATACATTGATGATTCCGAAAACGAAAAAACGCGCGTAAAATTTAAAAATTCAAAAAGATATATCATTATTATTATTATTATTCGATTCGATTTTGACGCGTTCATTGTTACCCGATTTTTTTTTTTTTTTTATATAACGGTAAGAACAACGGAAGTGTCTTGTTGTTGCAACGTTTAAGTAGATGAGTTGTTGGTACTCGTGTAACAAACCCGACAAACAACTCGCAACAACCAATCGATAGAAATTGAAAAAAAAAAAAAAAATTTCGAACATAAAATAACGAACGAAATTTTTTTTTAAAAATCTTTTCTTTAATCTTTTAATCCTGGACAAAAAAAAAAATTTTTTTTGTTTTGTTTCTTGTTTGTCCAGGCTGGAAAAATCATTAAATAAAAATTTTTTATTGGTGATAATAATTCGACAGTGCGTGCAACAGTGCGTGCAACAGTACGAGCAACAGTGCGTGCAACAAACAGTGCGTGCAACAATACGTGCAACAAGACGAGCAACAAGACGAAAAACACATGAATTCGTCACGTTTCTTAAAAAAATTCGGTCAATTACAAAAACAAAAACCTTTAATCGAAACATCATTTAATTCCACGACCGTTTTGATAAATTTGTGACGTCATCATTCGTTTATTTCCACGTCGAAAATTATTTTTAATTCGCGATCGCGAATTGGAAAGAGAGAAAAAAAAACCGTTTTCCAGTATATATATCGGAGGGAAATAAATTTTTTTTTATTCAAACACGTCTTTTAAATTTCATAATGTTTGACTTATGATAAATATCCTACTTCTTTCCCTTCCTCACCTCACCTCACCTTACTCCCCCCCCCATTTCCCTCGCCGAATCCCAACAACGTCCTTTTTCTTTTCATCCATTTCCTCGTTCTCGAACATTCCGAGTAAAAAAAGATTTAATTAAATGACGAAGATTTATTTCTAACTTAAGAGCACGTGAAAAAAAAAAAAAAAAATTTCCTTCTTTTTTTCCTCTCTTTCACCCTCCTCTCTCTTCCCCTCCCCTCGTTTTTTTCTCCCTTCAACAACCTCAAGATTTATTTGTGAGAGCTATAAATGAAGAATTTTTTTTTTTTTTTTTTTCTTTGACTTTAAATTAAAACGTATTTGAAAAGATTTTTAACGCTATAAAATAATTTATAGCTTATTTTTTTTATTATGCTTTAAACCATAAGATTTTATAGAGCGGGAGCGTGCACGCGCACACGCACACGCACACATACACAAAATCTATATATATATTTATACGCGTTAAAAAAAAAAAATTTCGTTTAAGTTTTTTACTATTATTATCATTATTATTATTATTATTATTATTGATCGATTTTGTACGTGTTTTAAATGCTCTAACTTTAACGCTATACTTAAAATCCTTTTCTATCATCATTATTATTATTATTTTTTTTTATAGCCAGATATATATATAAATATATTTCGAACGGTTTTTCTATTTTATTCCGTTTGGAAAAGGTTCGATAAGCGACGGGAAATAAAAAATTCGACAGGAAATGTTCGGTTGGAAATGATGATGTTGATGACGATGTTGATGACGATGATGATGACGATGATGATGATGATGGTGATGGTGATAAGAAAGGTACAAAAAGAAACAGAAAAAAAAAACGTAAAAATAAAGTTAAATTCTTTTTTTTACGCGACCATTTCGGTATCGCCATCGCCATCGCCGTCACCGCCACCGTCACCGCCACCGTCAACGTCACGATTCGTATTAGAAAGTGTCGGTAAATTATAAAAAGTTTTGTTTGTTTGTTTGCTTTTACACGGAGGTGTAAGTGAAAAAGATTTATGTTAAAGAATAAATAAAACACGAATGTGTGGCGTGTCGCGTTGTGTGTGTGTTAACTCTGTGGTTTTTTTTTTTGGAATGACTTCAAAAAAAAAAAAAAATGGCGGCGTAAATATTCAATCGTCAAAATACTCCATAAAAAAATTTTGAAATTTTTTCCAACCTTTTGACCCTTTAAATTGTTAAAATAGGTTAATAATATAAATAAAATAGATAGAAAAAAAAAAAGGGAAATGATTTTAAATCCAACAACCAACAAACCATTTAAGTGAATAATATAAATCGTCTGGACTTTTCCAGCCGCAAATTTCCCCCCCCTCTCTCTCTCTCTTTCTTTTTTCTCCTTTTCTTTCTATTTGCGGCTTTTACGAAAGAGTTCAAAGAAATTTTAAGACAAAAGAAAAAGAGAAAGAGAGAAAGAGGGGGAAGGGGGAGATAAAATTCGCATCGGTTTTTCAAATTTTTCACGGATTATTTTTTTTTTTTTTTAGTCAAATCATCGTGATTATAATGAAATCATTTATTTGTGTGGTTAACTAGTGCCACTTACATTTCCCTTCCCCCCGCTCCTCCTCACCGTAAAATTATTTTTATAGTTTATATGACAAAGAGAAAAATTTTTTTCAAACTATAATAAATAAATCGTGAGCACCCCCCCCCCCGATTCCGTTTCCCATACAAAACGTGACACGTAAAAATAAAATTTAAATATATGTATATATATATAATAAAATTGTCTAATTACACGTTCTACTTTACACGGACATTAAAAATTAATTTTCGTATTAATATAATAATTTCTAACGATTATCTTTTGACACGGTTCGATGAAAACCTTTTAAAATTCAATATGGAGATTTAATTACGTCTCTCCTCCCTTCCCTCCTTCCTTCGTCACCGCCTACAATCTTAGCCCCTTTCTTTACCTCCCCACTAAATGTCTTCTTCAAACGCACACGCACGCACATACTAAATGATAATGGTTTCTAAAGAACGAACAATATTAATTAAGACGAAATTAAATAATGGTCCCGTCGGTCGCGCAATTATATTCGTGGAATCGATTTCGTTAAACCGTTCGTCACGTTGCCTCCTCTTTTTTCCATATTGTTTTGTCGTCACTACAACTTTCCCGAACGCGTAACTAAAAAAAAAAAACGTTCGAAAATCGGTTTTCTTCAAATTATTTATTTATTTATTTATTATGAAAAAAAAAATAAAAAAAATAACCGTACATAAAATTTATGTATCGCATTATGGATTTTATTTATTAACAAACGACGGTGAGAGAGTTTAATAAATTTATCGGAAATTCCAAAAAGTTTCAAAAAACGGAAGTGAACGACGCAGAACGGTTTGGGGGGGGGGAAACCGGTCGGCAGCGGCGAAGGGGGGGGAAAAAGAAAAATTTATTTTTTTTTTCAAAAAAAAAGGCCTAAAAAAATAAAAATCATAAACTTTTTTCATTTAAAAAAAAAAAAATTCCAGGCACGGAAAATTAAAAAAAAAAAAAAAAAAAAAGGAAAACAATTTATTAAAGGTAAAACTATTAGTTTTCATTTTTTTTTTTCCATAATGGAAAAAAACAAAAATTTATTAAACAACTTTTTCTCCAGGAGAAAAAAAAAAAAATTTGTCAACATTTTTTTTATAAACAAAATTTTCGTTTTTTTTGTTTTTTTCACTTTCCGTTTCCTGTCCCTTTTCTCTCTCTCTCTCTCTCTCTCTCTCTCTCTCTCTCTCACTCACTCATTCCATTGTCAAATAAAGCACAAATTATTATTATTATTATTATTTTTAACTGGAAAAGTTTAATAATATATATGTAAATGGTTGGTTACCTTAACCGTATGCGAGTAACATAACAACACAAAAAAAAAAAAAGTTAATGCCAACTTTTTCTAAAAAAAAAAAATTTATTAAATTTATTGAACATTTGCTTCGTTGCTCTTCTCCTCAGTTTTCTCTCTCCCCCTACCCCTACCCCGCACCGCCCATTCAACCCTCCCTCCTCATTCCTGTCACACACACACATATATACATTTTTTTTTTAACAAATATTTTCACACCGATTTTCAAATATGTCGTCCCATTTCCCATTACATCGGAAATAATAAAAAAAAAAAACAAAATGGCGGATTATTATTTTCTATTAAACATTCATTTGAAAATAGTTTTCTCTCCCTTTTTTTTTTTAATTAATTTACTTTTAAATGAATAAAATTTATTTTATTTAAATTTCGTTAAATATTTATTTATTTAATTATTTATTTATTTATTATTTATTTATTTATTTAACAACGACGAATCGTCAACGACGACGACGACGATCACGACGATGACGTCGTCGATGACGTCGACGATGACGAATGAAAGAAAATCATCCTTCTATGTAAAATGTAAATAATTCATTTTGTTTATTTTCGTTATTATTTCTCGTTCACGCACGAATTTAACCGTTAAAAATAACACGGATGTAAATTATTAATTACGACTATAATTATTATTATTATTATTTTTTAGAAAAACGTGGAAGTAGACGACAAATTCGATACGTCGCGCACGATCGAAAAAAAATAAATAAAAAATAAAATGACTATATGTGTAATTATTATTATTATTATTACGGGATAGGAATTTAAAAAAAAAAAAAAATTTAATCGAAATTTACCGTCGTCGTGAGACGTTTTTTTTTTTTGGAATTTTTTTTTTGGAAAAAATTTTCTCCAGCGTGATCGAAAAAATAAAAATAAATAAAACGATTCGTTTTTTTTTTTTGGAGAAAAAAAAAACTTCGAATGTGTTTTCGTAATGCCTTTTTTTTTAATGATTTCATGTTTCAAAACTACAACCGCCATTTTTATCACGATGATAATAATAATAATAATAATAATTATTATTATTATCGTACGTCGTCGTCAAATTTAAATCTTTTTTTTTTCTCCCTTAGAAAATTTACGTGCTGGAGCTTTTCTGAGAGTAGTAGTAGAAAAAAAAAAAAAAATGAAAATCATAAAAATATAAAAAACGTGACGTAATTTCCCTGTTAATTTTTTTACCACCACCCTTAGATTTCCCTACTGGAAAAAACGTGCCCTCGATGATTATAAAACAAATAATAATAATAATAATAATAATAATAAGAGAATAAATTAAAAACTTTTTCTTTTTATTTTTTTTCACGGAATATTTACCAATTTTCACCTGGACAATTCCTTGATAAACAAATTTAAAATTCACTTGATGATAATGATAATAATAATAAATAAAACGGAAGTAATAATAATAATAATTAAAAAATTTGTGAAATTTCCAGGAAATGAAAAAAAAAACAAAAAAAAAAAAAAATTAAAATTTCTCCAGTTTTTTAATTAAACAAAAATAAATAAATAAATAATTATTATGAAGGAAGGAAAAGTTTAAATTAATAAATTTTCGCGCGTTTTTTTCATATCATATATTCACCGAGTCCATATGTAATAAAAAAAAAAAAACTTTTCTCATTTAATATAAATAATATTTGAATTTATTATATTACGTAATATAAATTTATTTTTATTTACTTTTTTTTTTTTTTGCTAGCGTTCAGAGTTTATAAAAACGCAAAAGATTTACGCGTGCGTGCGTGCGTGGCTGCGTTCGCAACATTAATTTTGAAAATAAAAAAAAGAATCCGTTCGGTGTTGTACACATGACGCGAGAAAAAGAGAAAGAGTAAAAATATTTTCACGTGACTGACAAAAAAAAAAAAAAAAACGGACGGATTTTGCTGGAGAAAAAATAATAATAATAATAATCAGTTGAATAAACAATTTGAGTCGTGGAAATGGTTTAACATGAGAGGCCGAAAAACCGAAAAAGGATTAAACAAAATAACAAATTACCGAGGGAAGGAAGGAAGAACAACAACAAAAAAATATTTATATAAAAAATTTAACGGTAGCAAAAAAAAAAAAAAAATTGAAAAAACCCTCGTAATCTAAAAGGGAGCAAAAAAATTTTTTTTTTTTTTTTGCGTTGGGGTACGAATAGACGGAAGGAGAAAAAAGAAAAATAATTTTTTGAATTATACTATAAAAAATTGTCCAGGATTTTGAAATTTGATTTTTTTCATGATTTTCATGAATTTGATTTTTGACATGATTTTTTTTTTTTTTTTCATATCGTACCTGATAAAATTTTAAACTTACAAATCATTCCTGGAGAAGGGATGAAAAAAGGGATGATGGGGGTGGAGGGGGGAAAGTGAGAGGAAAATGGAGGGAAAGGAGAACAACAAAAAAAATTTTTTTTTGCTCCCGCGAAATCAATAAATAAATAAAATGTTAATTATTGAAAATAATTGTTTTAATTGATTTTCAAATGATATTAAATTTCATTCTCTCTCTCTCTCTCTCTCTGTATCTATCTATCTCTCCTTTTTTTCCCCTCTCTCTCTTTCATTCTTCTCTCTCTTCTCTCTTACTTTCAATTTCATCCCTTTTTTCTATTTTTTTTCTCTATCTTTTTTCATTCTTTCTTCTCCCTCCCTGTTTTTCTCTTTTTCTCTCTCTCTCTCTCTCATTTTCTCTCTTTCTTCTCACTTTCAATTTCATCTTTTCTTTTTTCTTTCTATCTCATTTTTCATTCTTTATTCTCTCTCCCTGTCGCTCATTCTCTCTTCCTTTCTCTCTTTCATTTTTTCTCCCTCTCTCTCTCTCTCTCTTTCTTCTTCTCTCTATTTTCTTTCCTCTCACTTTTTCTTTATTTCTTTTCACAACTTTCAATTTCATCCCCTCTTCCTATTTTTTTCTCTCTTTTTTCTTTTCATTTTTTCTTCTCTCTTCCTTTCTCTCTCTCTCTCTCTCTCTCTTTTGAGTAATTCAACATCATTTCAATGTCATATATTTTCATATCATTTCATAAAATGAATCATCGCAAAAAAAAAACAAAAAATAGTAATAATAATAATTAAAAAAAAATATATTTTGTTGTTGCTTGTCAATTTTTTTTCATTCTGCTTCCACGTTTCCCTCACTCCCTTTCCCTCCCCCCATTTCGTTACGTTATATAATTTCACAAAAAAAAAAAATGTATGTATTATTTGTTTTCTAGTTTTTTTTTTTTTCAACGTTTTCACATCCGTTGATTGATAATTCTCGTTAATGAGAATAATAGATGAGATTTTTCTTGTCGTACCTTCTGCTTCATTTTTTTTTTTTTTTTTTGTTGCACCGAGTTAATTACAAAAAAAAAAAAATTTTTTTATTTTTTTTTCTGGCTCACGTGACAGTGATTCATGAACAAGACAAGACGAAGAGTAAAGAAGAAAAAAAACAACAAACAACAACAACAACAACAACAAACGAAATTAAGCTATCATTCACTTTTTTAAATGACCTCAATTTATTTTTCAACAATTTTTTTTTTTTTTTTAAAGAAGAAAGAGAGAGAGAGAGAGGGAGATACAGAGACGGAATCAAAGAGAGAGAGAAAGAGATACAGAGACAGAGTCAAAGAGAGAGAGAGAGAGCGGGAGAGAGGGGGAGAGAGATGTGAAAGAATTGATTTCATTTCAGTTGTGTTTTAGAAAAAAAAAAAAAAAAGTGAAAAAAATTACATTTAACGTGGCGGCAGATTAATAAAAATAAAAAAAATCCTTTTAGTTCGTTTTCATTATAATAATAATAATAATAACTTATTTATTATAACGATAACGTCACTGTCGTATAATAATCGTCTCGCTTAACAACAACAACAAAAGTGTAGTACCAACTTTAAAAAAAAAAAATAAAGTTTCGATTTAAAAATTTTTTTTCTTTGTATCCCACGACAATAAAAATTTAATTTTTTTTAGGTACTCACACTCGTTGAATCATCGTGATTCTAACGGCTCAGGCACAGGTTTTTCAACTAATCTCGGGTCGTAATAATAATAATAATACAAAACAACAACTTTCGGTAACCGACCCTTTTTCAGAAGATGTTCATCACAAAAAAAAAAAAAAAAATTGCGTAATTTTTTTTTTTCGTTTTTTTTTTTTTTTTCTTCGTTTACCTTTAAATTTAATTGCAAAACGTTGAATGAGATAAAAGTTCATTGACCTTTCCCATGAGTTTTTTTCCTTTTTTTTTTTTTTAATTGAATGCGCGATCCTTCGCGATCCTTAAATTATTTCCATTTAAGGAAACCAATTTAAAATTTTTGTTTTGTTATTGTTGTCGTGCGATGTGCTTATATCCCCTCCCCTCCCCCCTCCCCCTCTCACCCACACCTATTTCCCCGCGAAACAAACGAAATTTCCAGCGTTGTCGTTTTTTTTTTTTTCTCCAGCAAGAGAGAGAGAGAGAGAGACAGAGAGAAAAAGGTTTTATCCTGTCACGTTTTTTAAAATTTTCTTATAACCTTTTTCATGATTATTTTTTTATAATAATAACAATAATAATAATAGTAATAATAATAATAATAATAATAATAATAATAATAATAATGATGATGATTATAAAATTTGTCATCCATCCATATGTATTTATTTTAGAAAAAAAAAAATTAAATAATTTTATTAAATAAAAGTTGAATGAAAAAAAAAAATTTCCAGATTTTCCAGAATTTCCCAGAAAATTTTTCCTTTTCCTTTTTTTTTTTTTTTAAATCTATCGTTTTATATAACGACGTTTTGGGAAAACGTTTTAAAATTCCTTTTGAGTTTTCCTTTTTTTTTTTTTTTAATAAATTAGATTAATAAATTTTTAATTAATTTATATTAGTTTTTTTTTTTTATGTAAATAAAATTCCAGACGAATCTGGAACATTTTTTTTTTTTGTAAAAATTAAATAAATATTTTTCCAGGTAAATTTTCCTCTACCCCCTTCCCTCCTTTCCTTCCCTTCTTACTCCCGTTTTCCGTTAAGGTCGCGTATGAGTTTTTTTTATTTTTTTTTCCTGGAGAATTTTTTTTATGGAATGGTTCTTAACAATATACTGCTGAGTATATATTGATATAAATGATTTTTTTTTTGAAGAAAAAAGAAAAAAAAGAAAATTTTTGGAACGTGTATATAAAAAATTTTTTTCCTTCCTCCTCCTCCCCTCCCTTCCCCCCCTTCGTTCGTTCGTGAGCGAGAGAACGAATGTAAATTTGTAAGAATTAATTTAAGTTATCTTTTATTTTCCAGATGGGGCAGATAATTTTCTAATTTTGTTTCTCGTTCCGTTCATTCCGTTCGTTCGTTCGTATTCTGACACGTTCGTGTGGCCACAACACACACAAAAACCGTTTAAAATAAATTTATAAAAACATAATAATATAAAGAGAGAGACAGAGAGAGAGACAGAGAGAGAAATTTCTACGGAGATTTAATCAATTTTTTTTCACGCAGGTTTTTTCCCGTAAAAACCTAAAACTGTAAATAATAATTTTTATTAATTTACGTTTTAATTTATTTATTTATTCTATTGACACGACAAAGAAAATTTCACAAATTCCACGACGTTACATTTACAAATCTATAAATAAAATTATTAATATCTATTACGTCATTTTAAAAAAAATAATTTTCTTTCTTTAGGTTTGACAATAAAAAAATTTTTTACAACCGAAAAAAAAAAAACAAGCAGCAGACGACAACGATGACGTCATCATTCATTATCACTAACAAACAAACAAACAAAATAAAAAAACGATTTTAATATATACGTATATTTCTCTCGAAGAATGTTTTCCTGAGATAAAAAAAAAAAATTTAACGATTCCATTTTTTTTAAATCCTGGAGAAAAAATTAAAAAATCGTTTGTCCAAGTTAGGTTAAATCGAAACTCTTTCTCTCTCTCTCTCTCTTTCCAGGTGTTATTTAAATAATAATAATAATTTTTTAAACATTTTTATTATCATGGCTCAGTTATCGTCATCAGGTGTGAAAAAAATGTTTTTCTTTTTTTAAAATTTCTTTTTCTGTTTTTAAATTTTTAATTAGTGATAAAATCATTTTTTTTTTTTCGTTTTTACATGTTTAACTTACGGGTTAAACGAAACGTTTAAATTATTTTTTTTATATAAAAACATTTAATAAGGTCTAAAGTAAAAAACGTTTCGTTTTATTGGTCATAACGCGAACTCCCCACTCTCTCCCTCCTCCTTCATTTTCATCCCTCTCAACAACCCCCCTCAACCCACCCCCTTTTTTTTAACGACTTAAAAAGAAAGTGGTGATAGTAATAATAATAATAATAATAATAATAATAATAATAATAATAATAATAATAATAATAATTATCAAAGTTTTTCCCATTCGGATGTTTTTTCTTTTAAATTATACGTATTTAATTGTCTATTATTTTTATAAAACATTTAAAACAATTTTTTTTTAATAAACGTTTTTTCGTTTGTTGTTGTTTTTCTTGTTTGTTTGTTCGTTTGTTGTTTGTTTGTTCTTAAAAAGGTGGGAAAGAAAAAAAATTTTTTTCAAGTCATTAAAAGTAATTTTACATACCAATTAATTTTTTTTTTTTTTTTTTTTTTTTGCTTGTTCGGTTAATTGTTTTGTCGGCGGATTCTTTCTTTCTTTTTTTTTTGCAATTCTTTTTACCTTTTTCATTATTAACTGGACAAAAACCGGACGGATGATGATAATAATAATAATAATGATGATGATGATGATGATAAATAAATGAAAAAAAAAAAAAAAATTCGAAATTTAAAAGTGTCACACACACACACACACACACACACACACACGCACACACACACACACACACACACACACACACACACACACACACACGCACACCTTTTTTATATGAAAAAAAATTATTTATTTTGGAATAAAAACTGGAGAAGAACGTTCCAGAATTTTTGTTTTTTTTTTTTTTATACGTCGAGTACGTGTAATTAGTTTTTTTAGCTTTTTTTTTTTTTTTTTAAAGATAAAATTGTCAAAAAATTTAACTTGAAATTAATCATAATTATAAAAACGAGTTTTTTACTTTTTTTTCTACATCAAATTTATCTTTTTTTCATCGCGGATATTTTTTTTTTTTTTTTTTAACGAAAAATAAAGTATTTGATTATTCACGACCCCACGTGATCACACGTGACCCCACGTGACCAAACAACACCAAACATGACAACCACATTTGAACCACATTTAGTAAAAAAAAAAAAAAAAAAAAAAAATTTTTAACGGTCGAGTAAAAGTGTTGAAAAAAAACATACGAAATGAAAAAATTTAATTTATAATGATAATTTTTTAAAAATAATATTAATAATTTTAAATGATTTATTTGTTTGTTGGTTTGTTTGTTTGTTTGTTTGCCTATCTGTCTGTTTGTTTGAATTCAAACACTAATTTAAAAAGAAAAAAAAAAAAGATGGAAACTGGATTGAAAATTTAACTTTTTTTTTTTTTTAGTTTACGTAATAAATAAATAATTAAAAATCGTGAAAGGGGGAGAAGGTGGAGTGTGGAAACGAATGAAATTATTTTTTTAATTCTTCTTCCACGATTAAAAAAAAACAAGTGTCACGAGAACATGATTCCATGTTTTAAAAAAAAACGCGATACGATTCAAACGTGTAAACGAATTCAAAGGCTCCTCCTTCTCTATCATAGAAAAAAAAATTTTTTTCTTTAAACAAAATTTATATTAAATCGTAACGAATACGTAACAACAACCAAAACAACCACAACAACAACAAACACGAAACTAATTATTAAATAAATAAATAAATAAAAAATTTGAAAAGTTCCCTTTTTTTTTATTTTATAAAAACAAATTTATTAAAATATCCAATTAAACCTATTTATTAACTTTTATAATTTTAGTCTAACAACCTTGCGGGCGGCCTGTACCGCCACCACCACCACCACCGCCGCCATCTTTTAACATCATCACATCTTACCATCGTCTAATTTATTTATTTATTTATTTATTTTTTAAATTAATTAATTAATTCGTTTATTTATTATTCATTAAAAAAAAAAAAAGAAAACCTTTTCAAATTTATGCTTCATCATTTTCACAGCCTTTTTCCTTTTTTT
Organism: Pediculus humanus corporis; assembly: GCF_000006295.1. Taxonomy (NCBI): domain Eukaryota; kingdom Metazoa; phylum Arthropoda; class Insecta; order Psocodea; family Pediculidae; genus Pediculus; species Pediculus humanus. The sequence continues at coordinate 686,711 of NW_002987862.1, read as the reverse complement.
TTTTCTTAAGGTTTTTTCTAAATTTCCATCAACCTTCCCCCCATACCCATCACCCCCAACCGCACTCCCCCCCCACCGCTTTCTAAATTAATAAAATTTATTTAATTCCCTTTAAAACATTAATAATAATAACATTAATAATTAGTAATGGTAAAAAAAAATAAATTTCCGTTTAAAAAAAAAATGGCGTCGGGAAATCGTTTCGATAAATCGAGAGACAAACAAACGCGATCGATTGTTTTCCATCCAAAAGAAAAAAAAAAAATCGTTTTGTAATCGGGTACGATTGACAAAATGAATTTCCGTTTCCGGTTTTTTTTTTTTTTTTACGCGAACCATATCCGGTGACGAGAAGATGAAGGAGAAAAAATAAGAAAAAAAATTTAACCGTTAAATAGAAAGAAAGAAAGTCATGGAGATTTTTTCCCTACTCTCACCCCTCCCCTCCCCTTCCCCCATCAGTCATTTCCTATTAATTTTTACGTTAAGAATTCAAAACCGGAAATACGTAATCAAGTTATTTAAAATATAACCGAAAAAAAAATTTTTTTCCTTTTTTTGAAAGTTATCTGTCAATTTATTCAAAACTTGAGTAATTAAAAAACTTTTTTTTTTTTCTTTTAAAGTTAAATAAAATTTGCTGGCAGCAAATTTTCAAAATTTTTTTTTTTTTTTTTTTAGTCGAATCGATTTCATCACTGACATAACGAAAATTTTTTCTTTCCCCCCTGGTCAAATTTTTTTAACCGAAAATAAAAAAGTTTTTTTTTTTTTTTTAAAAAATTCAAGTCGAAAATTATTATTATTATTAATATTATTTAAATTATTATTATTATTATTATTATTATTATTCTCTCAACCATAAATAATGAGAAGAAAAAAAAAATGATTAAGTTATAATTAAAATGTCTTTTTTTTTTCTTTTTTTTTCTCTCTTCTTTCCAAAACTGGAATTCCAGTTCTTATCCTTCCATCTTTTTTTTTTTTTTTTAAAAAGTCTTATCGGTGACAAAACTACAAACAAACAAACAAACAAACGAACGAACAAACGAACAAGCGAACGAACGGACAGAAAAGAAAGACGTAAACGAGATAACGATATCGACTTTACTTAATCTTTTACTAAAAAAAAAATTTTTTTCCCTCCCCCCTCCTCTCCCTTCCCTACTTTTTTCGTTCCGACGTCCATCCCCAAAACTTTTACGATAGCAAATAAATATTATATCGTTTTTTGACGTTTTTTATTTTTTGCTGCCAATGCAGGTTTTACGAAAGCAAAAAAGAAAAAAAAAAATTTTTTTTCCCCGACTATCAAAGTCTCGTCCGCAAAATTTAATTAAAAAAAAAAAAAAAAAATATCGTTGTATTTTATTTTTTTTGCTTTCGTCAATTCGCAAAAATTTTCCGATAGCAAAACGGAAACCCGTAACATATAAAAATTTTTTTTTTTTTTTTTTTGAAATTGTCGACTTTTGGAAAATTTTTCAACGACATTGAAATTCTTACAATTTGTTAATTCTATTAAAACCCTTCGGTTAATTTTTTTCGCAAACATAAACCGTCGTTCGACGTTCGTCGTCCTTATTATTATTATTATTTATCGATTTATCGATAGATCGATCAATCGATCAGTTGAGTAAAAATCATTCATTTTATCCGACATCATTTTCATTTTAATTAAAATCTAATGTAAGTTTTTATTATTTTCTTATTTTCTTATCAACCGAACGATTTAATAATTATTTTATCACTCTAATAATAATAATAATAATTATAACAACGGATTATTTCATTCTTATCAACATAATAATAATAATAATAATAATAACCAACGTTATCAACAAACGACTGGAATTAAAAAAAAAAAAAAAAATTAGTTTGAAGCGGTTGTAAAAGTTATTTTTTCCCTTCCTTCCTCCTCCCCCTCCTCCTCCTCAACTTGATTTAAATTCATAAATAAAAGAAATGAAATGAAATAATAATAATGATGATAATAATAATAATTAAAATAATTAGAGTTTTTATTTTAAAAAAAGCAGAGACAGAGAGAGAGAAAAACTCTTGGGAATGAAAAAAAAAAAAAGAAGATTGACAATGAAAAAAAAAAATTAAAACGAAATTTACTGGAAAGTAAAAAAAAATGCAATTTAATAATAATAATAATAATAATAATAATAATAATAATAATAATAATAATAATAATAATAATAATAGTAATAATAATAATGATAATAATGACGATTTTGTTTTTCTTTTTTTTTTAATAAAACTCGGTTAAGTTTTTTTTTTTCCGACGACGACGACAACGACGACGAAGTAGAAAAACGTGATAGGAAAAAATAAGAAAAAAAAGACGATAAGAAATGAATGGAAGTAAAAAAAAAAAAAAAAGCAGAAGACAAAACAAACTGAAAGAAGAAAATTGTGTCAAGGAAAACATAACAACTTAATTTGTTATTGTTTCAATAAGATAAATAAAAGAGAGCGAGGGGAGACGGGAAGGCGGGGGGAAACGGGAAAGACACAGAGAGAGAGAGAGAGAGAGACAGAAAGGAAGGAAAAAAAAAAAAATTGTGTCAGCAGACTTGAAAATTGATTTCCTTTTCCCTCTCTCTCTCACTCTCACTGAACTCGTAAATTTTAAAATGGATAATAATAATAATAATAATAATAATAATAATAATAATAATAATAATAATAATAATAATAATAATAATAATAATAGAATACTTTTAAAAAACTTAAAATAATTACGATGATAATAATAATAATTTTTTGGGGGAGTAAATTTTCACGGTATACGATATGGCAACATCTTCCTTTTTTTTTTTGAAATTTTTTCCCGCGAAAAATTTTTATGACGTGGCTAAAGAACTTTGTAAACGACGACGAAGACGACGATGGGAAAAAAAAAAAGTTTCGAGTTACAAAAAAAAAAAAAAAAAAAAATTTATACACACGCGAATACATTCCGAACGAAAATTACAATCATCATCATCATCATCATCATCATTATTATCATTATCATTATTATTATTATTATTAAACGAAACTCCTCATTTACATTATTACGTTTCGCAATTCTCTCATTTAGTATTTTTTTTTTTTAAAACAAATTTCTCGACAAAAAAAAAGAAAAAGAAAACTTTTCATTATTCTCTTATTTATCAAAGAAAAAACTTTTTCTCTCTCTCTCTCTCTCTCTCTCTCTCTCTTTCTCTCCCGTAGTTATTATAAAAATTCTCTTTCGAATGAATGAATGAATTATGAATATATATATATGATAATAATAATAATAATAATAATAATAATAATATTTTTATAAAAGTTTTCTCTTTTTCCTTTCTTTCTTAAAAAAAAAAAGAAAACGCTCTGGAAAAATAATGAAAAAGGTAAATAGAAAAAAAAAAAAAAAAAAAATTCCTCTTTGAAAAAACATTTTAGTCCTTTCCCTTCTCCTCCTCCTCCATCTTTCCTTCCTTTCCTTTCTCTTCCCTCCCCTTTCCCGGTTATTTTCCTTTCCGTTCCGTAAAAAAAAAAAAAATTCCATTCCGTAACCTACCCCACTCGAAAACATCGGAATCTAGAACTCGACATACCTCAACTACTAATACTACGATGATGATGATGATGATGATGATGATGACGATATCCGACACGAATTGATAATTTGCGGTGGAAACGATGGAAAGCAATCACAGTAGTAATAATAATAATAATAATAATAACAACACGACCGAAATACTTTAATTGGTTGTATTTTTGTTTATTATAATATTTAGGGTATCACGCCGCATTCATTTTCATTTCTTTTGACCGAAAACG
>NW_002987862.1:670979-682187 GCF_000006295.1 Pediculus humanus corporis | reverse complement strand
AGAGAGAAGGTCACGAAAAAAAAAACCGTTCGGTGAAAAGTCATCGTTTTCAAAAAAAAAAAAAACAAACGATCATTCTCACACAAATCCTCCGTTAAAAGTACGAAGAATTTTAAAATGAAATGTGCTGGAAATGCGTGTGCGAGAGAGAAAGAAAGAAAGAGAGAGAGAGAGAGAGACAGAATGATATGAATTGAAAGAAAAAAAAAAAATTATTTTCACTTTATTTTCAATTTTTTTTTGCAACTATTATAAATTTCACTTAAAAAAATGATTGCGGGGAGCTCGCAAAAAAAAAAATTTTTTTTTTTTTCTTTCCGTTTGTTTGTACCCTGTTTCGAATATCTGATAATAAAAATCACCCGACGGCCATTACAACAAACAACAAAATAATAATAATAATAATAATAATAATAATAATAATAATATTAATAATAATAATAATAATAATAATAATATTAATAATAATAATAATAATAATTTACAATTTAAATACCCGTAAGAATATATTAGAAATGCGAGCCAAAAAAAAAATGACAAAAATCTTCGTTTAAACCCAACAAAAAAAAAAAAATTAATTTTTGCAATTTCGCGACAAACATTCAAACGTGCGACAAAACAAACAAACAAACAAAAAAAAAAAAAACAAACAAAAAAAAAACAATAAAAACGATTTCTATGACGCAGTTTTTTTTTTTTAAATTTAAACAACAAAAGCAAAAAAAATGAGGTCGACGTTTGGTTTTATTTTTTTATTTTTTTTTTGCTTATCAATCTTACATTGATTGTGGTTGTCGTTGTTGTTGTTGTTGTTGTCGTCGTTGTAAATTTTTCAATAAATTATATCGAATGGCGAATAATTAAAAAAATTTTTCACGTCGCGACCCCTGTTCGCACTACAACACGACTACCGACGGTAAAAAAAAAAAAAATCGACATGAATTTTTTTTATAAATATAAGAAAACTCGAGAGATTATTTCCGGAAGAGAGAGAGAGAGGGAGAAAAAAAACCGGAAGTAGATAACGATGATAATAAATTCGCACGCATTTTTTTTTTGCGTCGGATGATCCGAAAACGGAATCGTCAAAGAAAAAAAAATTTTTTTTTTTTTTTTTAAACACGATTGTTGTAAAATTTAATAATTAAATTACGTGACTGACTAATTTTTATTAGTAGCTCAACCTGCTGCTGTTGCTGCCGCCACTACTATTTGTTCACTAATTACACGGTTGAGTTATTTAAACCGTTTATTCAATTTGAAAACTTTTTTGTTTTTTAAAACAAAAAAGCAAAATTCTTTTTTACTTTTTTTTTCCTTTACTTTTTGCGTTGTACGAATGCCGTTAAAAATAATAATAATAATAATGATAATGATAATAAAACATTAATAAATAATTACAATGACTGGCATCGGGTATGTTGGTACGATTGTTGTATTGTGATAAGGGATGCCAACCAATTAAACCGAAGTAAACCGTGAATTTTTTTTTTTTTTTTTTTCATTTTTTTTAATGTAAACTTATTATCATCATCATTGTTTAAAAAAAAAAAAAGGACGTGTAAATAGAAAAAAAAGAAAAATTATTCAAAGTGAAACGCGCTCGTTTCGTTTTTCTCTCTCTCTCTCTCCGTCTGTCTGTCTCTCTCTCTCTTTCTTTTTTTTTTTTTTGTAAAATACTGTAAAAAACTAACTTTTACTTCTTGTTTAAATATAAAATACAAACGTGAGGAATCTTCCGTCAGCGGAAATCAAGTTATTGTTCTACTTCCGTTTCGGAAGTTTCTAGAAATTTCTAGCGGTTTATAAATGGCTTCTTTAAGGATTTAACACAAAAAAAAAGCAGAAAGAAAAAAAGTTTTCTTTTTTTTTTCTCTCTACGTTTTTTTTCTTTTCTTTTTCTTTTTTATCTTCTCCCTTCCCTCCCCCCATTTTTATTTTATAATCGGGGAGTCGCAACAACCGTCGTACTACATACAAAAATTACCGACTGGAGAATTTTAAATTTTAAATTTCGTAACGTTTAATTTTCATTTCGGGGGACAAAAACCGTTAAGCAAAAATTTTTAATGAGTTTAAATAACCTAATCAAATTTGGAATTTTTTTTTTTGAGGAAAGTAAAAATAAACAAACAAACAAACAAACGAACAAACGCCCAACCTCGAAGGCTAATAATTAAATAATAATAATAATAAAAATATCCAATTAAAAATAAATAAATAAATAAAAATTTTTTCGAACAAAAATGGCGACGCGCACGTGTACTAAATAAGGCGAAACAATTTTCGTTTGTCGAAAAGGACAATAACATTGATGATCGATTAACTAACTACAAAACAACAACAACAACAAAACAAACAAACAAACGAAACGAAACGTAAAGAAAAAAAAATTTTTTTTTTGGTTCGTTTATTTGTACGTTTAATAATACTACGACCCCGAAGGCTAAATTTTGTATCGAATATTCCCGAACGTTTGTATGTGTGCTTGTGCGTGTGCGTGTGTACGCGTACACGCACTAAATTATCTCTCTCTCTCTCTCTTTCTATCTCTCATTAAACGAGGTTTTTTTTTTTTGTTCGAGCCTTAAAAAGTGGGTAATTGGGTAGGTAACTCAGACAAAAATATTTACAAAATGGCCTCCAACTATGAGATATACAATCAAGAAGGGAAGATTTTTTTTTTTTGTAAACCGAATTTTTGCGCGTTTCCATTAGTTTACATTCTTATCACTTATCACATCGCTCGTTTATCGATAACGCACTCACGCACTCACGCACACACGTCATCATCCCTCACCATCCCCGACGACGTTTTTTTTTCCCACTTAAATACACTCACGCAATAAATAATAATAATAATAATAAATATAGATTAATCTATTAAACCTTAATTGCCAATTTTTTAATACATAAATAAACTTTATATTTTTAATAATCGGTTGTTATTAAATAGAAAGTTTTTAATAAATTTTCATTCTTATTAACTTTTTTTTTTTTTTTCTCGCTCGCGTAAAAGGCTCGAAGGCGTGCTTGAAGTCAAATAATAATAATAATAATTGATGGTGGAGGGAAAAGGCGGAGGGAAAGGCGGATAACGAAAAAAAAAAAAATTCGATTCGTTTCGCACCTTTTGTAAAATTTTAATTACGATCGATTATAATATTTTTAACGGCCTTGTAATCGTGGCAGCAGTAGTAGTTGTTGTCGTCTCGATATTTAATTGCGAATAAGGAAAATTAGCGCGTTAATTATTACAATCCGCCATTTTTTTTTTTTTGTACTCGTCAGTGAAAACTCGGCTCTCGTTTTTTTTCCTACCCTTAAGGTTACAATTTAATAAAAAAAAATTTGCTAATTTATTTAAAACCGCCTCGCGGTTAAACACTATCGAGTTATTAACTCGATTATCATTATTATTATTATTATTAATTCATTTAAAAGCGATTTAAAAAAAAAAAACGCTATAAATTTTACGATTGTTTAGTAATAATAATAATCAAGTTAGCAAAGTAATAAATTATTATAATAATTTTATTGATTATTGAAAATAATAAAAATTTCCCAAACGTTTAAAACGCGTTCCGTATTGAAATCATAATTCTAATGCCACGTTAATTTTATTATGATTATGATATTTATTTACCCGTTGATTTTATCGTGTGTCGGTTAGACTCCGACGGTGAAAAAATTAAACGAGATTTTTTAATTAATGAAATATTATTTTTTTAAAATTATTATTATTAATTGTGTGCGTGCGTGCGCGTGCGCGTGCGAATAACCAAACTATAATAAAATTATTAAAAAAAAGAAAACGGGGCAGTAGACATAATATTCATTAACACTTCCCAATCAACTCTCCAAATCAGGCCCAGATCGTCATCGTCGTCGTTTTCATCTTTGAAAACTTCAGAATGTCGTCAAACAACATTTTTTTTTTTTTTTAAAAAAATTCTTTCGGTTAAATTTTTTTTTCTAACGAATAAAAATAAAGTCTATAATTTGAAAAAAATAAAGATCGATAAATCGATTAATCGTTCGATATATCGTTTTCTTTTCGACCGCCAAAAAAAAAAAAAAAATTGAAATGTGTATAAACGTTCAATGTGTATGAATTAAATAACGAAAAAACGTACGTATTATTAAAAAATTAACGTGTCACCAGAATTATCGATTATAGTAAATAAACAATTATCAATACTACTACTACTACTACTACTAATAATAATAATAATAATAATAATAATAATAATAATAATAATAATAATAATAATAATAATAATGACAAATTTGTCGTTTTACGTCAAATCCATCAATTCGTTTTCCGTTTTTTTACGTTTGTTCGAAAGTGCGTGAGTGCGCGCGTGATTTTTTTTTTATTGCGTGAACGTGTATCAGGCGTATATATTTCAATTCATAATATTATCAGGTTGAGAGAGATAAATACGCTCAAAGGCGTTTTTTTTTTTTTTTTTTTTTTTTTTTTTTTAGTAGGAACCGGTAAAATAAAATAAAAGGTGAAATTATAATTTATTTTTGACCTCTTTTTAAAGCGGGTTAAATTGCTGCGTTTGTTCGTTCGTGTGGGCATGTTAATTTTTTTTAAAAAAATTTTTCTTTTTTATTTGGTTGTTTGTTTGTTTATTCCCGTGCGCGTGGGAGAAAAGTACGAATAAACATTTTCTTTATTATTATTATTATTATTATAAAATGCGACGGATTAAATAAATAGTTTACCCGTTTACCTAAATTTTTTAAAATTTATATCCAGAGAATATTAACGATTAAAAAATATATGTATGTATTTACGCATTTCCGGTTTAAACGTCGTAATGATTTAAATCATCGTATTAATTTTAAAAATTAAAAAAGAAAATTTTTTTTTTTACTACTACGGAAAACATCCGGAAAATTTTTAATTAATATTTAAAAAAAAAAAAAAAAATCGATTGCGTGTTTTTACACGAGATAAAACGTTCGATAGACATTCGTGTGTAACACTAAAAACAGTTTTTGCAAATGACGTATTTCCGGTTTTTTTTTCTCTTTCATTCATTTCTCAACTTCATTTCCACGTAATAATAATAACGATTTGAATAATTACCAACGAATTGAAATAATAATAATAATAATAATAAATATATAAATGTTTCAAGTCACACATACGAATTCAAAAACACGAGAATAAAAAACCAATGATTGATTGATTGATTGATTGATTGATTGACTGATTGGTAAACGTTTAGAAGGTTAAAACAAAGCAACGAATTTAATTTTACGTAAGAAAAACGTCATCACCCATCGATTGTTTTCCCATTTCGTTATTCGCGATTGGGAAATAAAATGAAAAGTAAGAAAATTTTTTTTGGAATTTTGGATAAAGAAATTTCTGGAGAAAATAAATTTGATGACGCGTTATGACCTTGAAACGAATAAAAAATCGAAAGGCGTTTAAAAAAAAATTTTTTTTTGACTTAATAAGATTTCATTCCTTCATTATTATTATTATTATTACTCTATGCATTTTAACGTGTCATAGAGTAAAAATGAAAAGAGGATGGTGATATAAGAGGGGGGGGAAAAAAAATTTATCGAAGTTTACTTCCGGTCGTAAAAAATATAATAATAATAATAATATTTTTCGCGACGATTTAAAAAATTTTTTTTTTTTTTATAAAAAATGATAACGATAATATTTAACGTTGTTAAAAAGGAAAAAAAAGCAGAAGACGTTTATGATTTTTATTATACTTAGCACGTAATTTAAATAACCTTTGAGTGAGTGAGTGAGAGAGAGAGAGAGAGACATTTTGAAAGAGAATTTTTAAACGAGAAGAAAAAATAAAAATAAAAAAAAGAATAAATTCGTAATTGTTTGAGTAAAAAAAAGTTGTTACTACGTCTTCGTTACGGAAGTGACGTCATTGAAAGAAAGTGATAATCTTTTTTATTGTGTTATCATTGTTGCTGACTTTTCACCGGAACGAAACCTCACAAAAGAATTTAACATTTCACCCGCTATTATTATTATTATTATTATTATTTTATGCATAATATAATTCGTGACAAAAGACAAAAAAAAAAAAAAAATTTTTCGTCACTCAAACTATTGAAGATTTTTCTTATTTTCTTTTCTTTTATTTACTTCCGGTTGAAATCGTAAACGATTTCGTCATTTTTTCCACAAAAAATCATCATCCGAAAAATATTTACAAAAAAAAAAAAAAAAACCGTTACGTAATATATTTAAACTTCACGCTCGTCACCGTAAATAAACGTTTTGAATTATATATTTCGTGACGTAATAAACACATTTTAATTGTTCCCTTTTGGTTGTTTGTTTGTTTGTTTGTTTATCGTTAAAAAGTGAAACAAAAGGGAAGAGAAAGAGGGGGAGGAAGAGAGAGGGGAAAAAAGAATAAATTTCTAAAACAAATATATGTATAAAAAATAAGAAATCGAAAAAATATTTTTTAATTCCCCCCTTCTCCCCTTCTCCCCCCCCTCTCTCTTTTCGCGACTTAATTTTTTTTTTTTAAATAAAAATTATTATTATTATTATTATTATTATTATTATTATTATTATTATTATTAATTATATAAATTTCCAACCGTTTTATTACCGTGTCATTAGCAATTTAATTCAACGATAAATCAAACAAATAATAATAATAATAATAAATCATTTTAGCGTTTGATTTTTACGTCCGGAAAATTACTTTTTTACATTCGTCATTCGGTCCTTAATGTTTTGAAACTGGAAAAAGTTTTTTAAAAAAATTTTCTTTTTCCAAAAACAATTTAGGATTAACAAATGACTTTTCCGTCGGTCGGAAAAATGATCGATTCATTACCCCGCACGCACGCACGCACGGAAACCCGATTAATAATAATAATAATGATAATGATAACGACATCCTCTTAAAATCGGAAAATCGGTCGGTTATATACAATTGAGGCCGACAATTGCGACACGCAACATTTTGCCTAAATCAAAACAATCCGAAGGAATTGACGCGAGTATTGATTGAATGACAAATGTTTACAAAAAAATGTTTCTTTCTTCTCCTAGTAAATAAATAATATATGTCGTTTTTAAATTGAACTTTGACCTTGAGCGACGGTAACTCTCGTGTTATTTATTACACCATAACCCGTTATTCAAACGCCCGCAACAAATGTTTCTCTCTCTCTCACTCTCTCTTTCTCTCTTTTTTTTTTAAAACAATCTTCCAGTCCTGTTTTTTTTTTTATTCACTCACATATTGTCCAGCCGTTATATTATTATTATTATTTTCGATTCATGTTTTGAATAAATAAAAAAAAAATTTTTTTTTGCAAAATTAAATAAAAAAAAATATAGCAAACGGTAAATTAACTCAATGAAATATTATTATTAACATCGTCCGCCGCCATTTTATACATTCGTAGCAGACGACGGAAATTTTCATTTCACTTATTTTTATTACGTATATATACATATAATAATGATTTCTTAGAATTTTTTTAAAATAAAAACGTTCGGAAATAAATAAATAAATTAATAATAATAATAATAATTATTATAATTTTTAACAAAAAAAAAAAATGAACCTAACGGTACGCAAGTCATTAATTTTTTTTTTTTTTTGAAATGTAAAAAAATTAATTATCGTTAACGACAAAACATTTTTTTTGTAAAAGAAAAACAATAAATATCATTTATTATCATTATCATTATCATCATCATCATCATCATCATTTTGGAAAAACGAACTCATCCCTGCGAAAAAAAAATAAAAAAAAAAATATGGCGGACGTTTTCTACGCGACAATAATCATTCGAAGAAAAGTAATAAAAGCTTTAAAAAAAAAAGGTTGATTTATTTACGAGTTTTTTTTTTTTTTTTTTTATAATTAACTGGAAAAATATTAACCCTGGAATAAATTTTTTTTTTTTTTAACATTTGATTTTGGACAAAATAAATAAAAAATAAGAAAAAAAACTTCTCCAGTTAAACACCAAACAATAATAAAATTATTAATAAATTTTTAAAAATAAAATTTATTACTGGAATAAATAAAAAATTTAAAATAAAAAAAAAAACACGTGGATACGCTGGAGAAAAACGAAAAAAAAATCATTATTATTATTATTATTATTATTATTATTATTATTAATATTATTATTATTATTATTATTATTATTATTATTATTATTATTTTCCCATTAAACTACTGGACAAAAAAAAAAAAATTTTTGAACTTTTAATACTTTTCCATAAAATAATTGGATGGAGAAAGTGTCAATCATTTTTTTTTTTTTTTTGTTTTCTCCAGTTCGTTTTAAAAAATTTCACGAATAACATCATCGTTATTTAAATAAAATTTCTTTTATCGATCCCTGACCTTATTATAAAATAATTTGTCTTCTGCTGGAATTTGTCTCGTTATCATAAAAAATTCGTATCTCTGTCGGAAAAATCAAACTGGAGAAAAACGTAAGGAGTAATAACGCGTAAAGTTATGCATTTCGGTAAAGGCGCTACGACATATGGACAATCGAAATCATCATCATCATCATCATTATTATTATTATTATTATTTGTTTCTCCAAAAAAAATTTAACGGGTGAATTTTTTTTTTTGGTGATACGTTATCAATGAATACAATGGTTAATTACATTTTTTTTTAAATCTCCACCCATTCATTTTTTTTTTAAGGCAGGCGTGTAACGAAAAAAACCTGGAAAAAGTTTTTTTTTGGGAAACAATGAAAAACATTATCATTATCATTTTGTTTCCGCCCGCTTCGTCCCCCCCCCTCCCCGCGCATTTAAATTCCATAAGAATTTGCACGTATGATTTATTTATTTATTACAACAAACGATTTTTACTTTCTTTAAAAAATTTTTTAATTTTAAAATTCGCATTTTTTTTTAATTCGTGAGTGACCTTTAACCCCAGTAACTGATTTTAAGGCGCGAAATCAACTTTCCCGCCAAAATTTAAAATCCCGTAAATTATTATTAATTCATAATTTATTTTAAATTTAAATTTTTTCGGGCGGTTTTTTTTTTTTTTTTTTTACAATCTCGTCATAACAATACAATTCTAAAAATTTCCAAATGTTTTTTTTTCTTCTGCTCTAAAATTTCCCTTTAAAAAAAAAAAAAAAAATTCCCTGAATGTTTGTTTACAATTCGCAATCGATCGATCGACAATTAATATAATTTTTTTTTATCGAATTAAATTTTTGTCCTTCTTTGTCTTCTACCACTTTTTATTTTATTTTTCTGCCTTAAATAAAAATATATATTCTTCTGCCACTTTTTTTTTTACAAAACTTTCACTTTTTTTTTTCGTATTATTATTTTACATGATCGGATACAATCGTATCTTTTTTTTTTTTTTTTCATTACAATTTTAAAATACCTGAATCTCGTTAAAAACTGCAGGGGTGCCAAATGCATAAAAAAAAATAAAAACTCGAAGTCGTTTTTTTTAAAATAATGAACTACATTCGCTTAAATAAAAAAAAATTCGAACCTGTTTTTTTTTTTTTTTAACGGGGAATTTTTTTACTTTTTTTAACTCGTCAATAAGCACTTTACTAAAAAAAAAAAATCAGGTACGAAAATTGATACGTGACAGTTTTAAAAAAAAAAAAACATAATTAAAAATAATAATAATAATAGTGATAATGATGATAATATTTATCCGATTTTGTAATTATGTCATTTTTTTTTTTTTTTACTAAAGCAAAAACGAAAAATATCGCGATGAAAATGAAAATGAAAAAAAAAAAAAAAATAAAAAATAATAATAATGAAAAAAAGCAAACGAACAAACGTGGCAGCAGCAGACAGAAATGAAATAAAAATAAAAAATAAAAACAAACGAACAATTTTGAAATTTATGACGTAAAACGTTTTCTGTAAATGGCAACAATAAAAAAAAAAAAAAAAAATTTTTTGTTTTCCGTACCCGAAAGACCATCCGGGAAAACAATATTTCGACATTTTTTTTTTTTTTTTTTAAACGGATTTTTCCAACCTTTTCCATCTCGAGACTATTTACACGTTTTTTTTATACCCCCCTTCCCCTCCTTCCACATTTTGCTCTATTAAAAAAAAAAAAAAAAAACAAAAACGACAAACACGTTAAATATGTTATTACGAAAGCGAAAACAATAAAAAAAAAAAAAAAATGGAATGAAAACAGGTTTACCAACATGTTCGTAAATTTAAATTATATTCTATCGTTTTTTTTTTTTTTTGCAAATTTTTGCATTGCATAACGGTACGTACGTATGCATGCATACAAACGAAACAACAATTATTATCATTATTATCGATGAAAAATTTTAAACTTTTTTTTTTTTTTCTCAAGTTTGCGACAATGTAAATAAATTAGTTATTTAATTAAGAGGGGGAAAAAAAAAAAAACGTTTCCGTTACGCACTCACACATTCACTCATTCACTCACTCACGCAATTATTTATTTATTTATTTATTTATTTTATAAAAGTGTAATGATGAAATTTTAATCTTAATCCTTAATCGATAAAAAAAATTTTTAATCCGGATTATCGTTTCGTTTTTAAATAATCCCTACACCCAACGTAATAAAATAAATTTTTTTTACTCTCGAATCGAATCGAAATTCTAAAAATAATTGAAATGTATTTAAACGAATTTTTTTTTTCATTACGGGTAATAATTAATAATAATAATAATAATAATAATAATAATAATAATAAAACGATTTAATTTAATTAAAACTAAAAAGAAAACATTAATAATAATAATAATCTTTCCCGCAATATTGAAAAGGATTTTTTTTATTTTTTTACTTTGTCTTTCCTTAAAAATATGAAATTGAGTTCGTGACGATAATAATAATAATAATAATGATGATGACGATGATGATGATGACGATAATAATAATAATAATGATGATGATGATGATGATGAGCGACGACGTTATGTAAAATACATAAAGTGGGGGTTTGTAAAACGAAAACAAAAAAAAAAAAAAAAATCTGTTTTTTATTTTTATTTTTTTTTTTTTGTTTTTTTGTTTCGTATAACTTTTTATTACTCTTAACTGTTAAAAAGTAATAAAATGTAATAAAAATAAGTTTTTCCCGCCCCATTTTATTATTACATTTATTATTTATTACTAGTCGAGTAATAAAAGTTTTTGGACAACGAATAAAAAAAAAAAA
>NW_002987862.1:667167-670556 GCF_000006295.1 Pediculus humanus corporis | reverse complement strand
GATTTATTATTAAATGTTTTGATTAAACAAAAAAAAAAAAAAATTCCAAAAATTTTTTCCCGCAATCTTTCGCTCCTCCCCATTAAAAAAATTCTTTCACAACTTCCTCTCCAAAATTGTCCAGCAAAAAAAAAAAAAAAGTTTTATCAATTTTCTATTATCATCATTATTATTATTATTACTTTATTTAGTCAACTCTTTTAAATTAATTTACGGATGAGAAAAAGAAAAAAAAAATAATAATAATAACGAATAGTTTTGTTAAGTTTTCCGGGTCAAATTTTTTACAACATTTGGCCGTAATTGCAATTGAAATCGTAACTAATAATGATAATAACAATAATAATAATAATAATAATAATAATGATAGATTTAATAGCTTTGCTAAAAGTTTTCGCAAAACGCAATAATAATAATAACTGCTGGAAAATTGTTTTTTTTTTTTTTTCACGAAATTATTGTAAAATTATTATGTTTACAAGAGAATAACAAACCGAAATGCACCAACTGGGGGAAGAGAGGGGAAAGGGGAGGTAGATAAAAAGGAGAAGGGTGGGAGGGGGGTTAAGACGGGTAAGGCTGTCTGGAGAATGGAATAAAATTCTTTCGTTTCCCGGATTGTTCGAACCCGTAAAACTAAATAACGAACTTTATATAAAATAAATTTATAATTTTAACAACGTCTTCGCGTAGTCGTACTAATGCTCTCTTTAAAAACAAAACTTTCATTACAACGAATGATAATGATAATAATGATAATAATAATGATGATAATTATAAAAAAAAGGCTTTAATTAAAATATTATTATTATTATTATTACTTTCGCATCGTATTAAAAATAATAATAAAGACCGCCGTCGTTATGGTTATTTGCCCATTTACGAATGACAATAATTTATTTATATGCAGGGGGGAGGGGTAAAATGTCGCGGCCTGGACGACCTGAAATTTATTATTATTATTATCATCAATTCACACGGTATTATGTATATAATTTTTTATTAACTAGTGACCCGATTAATAAAAAGGAAAAAAAAGCAAAGAAAACGTTTACGTTATTTAACGACAAAATTCTCAAGCAGTAGACAAAAATAAAAAAAAAATAAAAATGGCGCTGTCGGAATTTAATAAAAATAAAAAAAAATAAAATAAAATAAAATGTCGAAACGATTCGTAATAAAAATTAAACGATTTAAAATTAAATTCTTTAAGTGATAATGATAATAATAATAATAATAATGCTAAATGATTTTTTTTTTTTTTTTAAACTTTCCGGTTTACTTAAAACACCTTGTAAAACGTTTCATAAAATTAAATTGGAGAGAGAGAGAGAGAGAGAGAGAGAGAGAGAGAGAGAGAGAAAAGTTTAGCAAAGTCATTTTAACGACCGAAACAATTTTTGTTGTTGTTGTTTTTGTTTTTGTCGTTTCCGGGATTCGATGGAATAAACGTTAGGAGGAAAAAAAAAAAAAATCAAAACGCAAAAATTATGAAGAATAAAAAAAAAAAACCTTTTTTAGATTTACGATTAGTTTTAATTCGTAGCAGTAATAATAATAATAATAATAATAATGATAATGATAATAATAATAATGATTATTAAAGAACAAAGAAAAAGAATTAAGAGAGAGACAGAGAGAGAGAGAGAGAAAGGGGGAGGGAGGGAGAGAAAACGATAAAAAACGTTTAATAAATTTCCGTTTTTTGGATAAACCGCCGGTTAATTTTTCCAACGGTTTCGAAAATAATAATAATAATAAAATGAACTACTAGTCTATAAAACAAAATTTATAGACTATAAAAGAAAATAAAAAAAAATAAAAATTAAGAAATTTAAAATTGAAATGACGACTTTAAAAAAATAAAATAAAATATAATAAATAATAATAATAATAATAACGTTTTGATTTTTTATTACTTTAAAAATGATAATAATAATAATAATAATAAATTTTCGCGCGCGTGTGTGTGTGTGTGTGTGTGCGAGTGCAAACGGGCGCGAAAGGGAGTTTTCAGTTAATCGAAAAAATCAATTCGATGAATCGAAATTTTTCAACCTTTGAACTTTGCAAAAAAAAAATATATATATATACTGCGTTCATATACATAAATAATAATCGGACGAGAATTTTTATACATTATTGTGAAAGTTGCACACTTGTAGCAATGATGATAATAATAATAATAATAATAATGAAATTGAAAAAAAAAGAAAAAATTTGCGAGTATGGGAAAATGATCGAATTTTCTCCAGCATCCTAATCGAAAAAAAAAAAAAGTAATAATAATTTCGAACTAATGACGTATCATAAACATTTATGACGTCACAAATTTAACGATTTAACGAAATTTTTTTCGATTCGATTATTAATTACAATTATTAATAAATTTAAAATTTTTCACCCCCCCCCCCCAATTTTATTTTAATAATGCTTGATCGATTAAAAAAAAATTTATTAATTAATAAATAGGAAAAAGGGGGGGAAAAAATCAAAATCGACGGTAGCGAACTCTTTATTAAAAACACGAAAATAAAATTATTATTATTATTATTATTATTATTATTATTATTTCTTTAATGCGGCGAATGACCCCGAATTTTTTTTTTTTTTTTTTTAAATAAATATTAAATGTAATGAAAAACTAACATAATAACCGATAAGAATAAATTACAATTTTCGTCTGGAAATTTTTTCCATGATAAAATAAAACTTATCATTATTATCATTATTATTTCTTTCTTTTCCTATATGTTAACTGTAACGTTTGTAATTACTAAAACCTTGAATACAGGTATGACGACGACGACGACGACGACGACGATGATAATAATAATAATATTTATTTACACCAAGAAAGTACGTGAAATTTAATGTTTTGAGATATTGTCACGTTTCGCATTATCATTTTCTTGGTTTAAAAAAAAAAAAAAAAAAAAAAAAAAAAAAAAAAATTAGATATCTCGGTTTGTATGTTTGGGAAAATATAATAATAATAATAATAATAATAATAATAATAATAATAATAATTTGGTCAAGTAGGCGAAGCAATCATTCTCATTCTCAACTTTTTTTACTTTTATTCATAAATTTTTATTTTTATTTTCATATCGTCTCTACGAAAATACATTTAAAATGCGAACACACGCACGCACGCACACACGCACAATTTTTTTTTTCGCAATAAATTCTATGGGAAAAAATGAAATAATAATAATAATAATAATAATAATAATAATAGGATTTTCCGATTCGTTCTTTACGTTCGTCGTTCATCAATCGTTATCATTATTATGCTCATTCAAAAGAAAAATTTTTTTTGTAACTCCCTCCCCCCCCCTCTCTCTCTCTCTCTCTCTCTCTCTCTCTCTCTCTCTCTCTCTCTCTAT
>NW_002987862.1:653790-666895 GCF_000006295.1 Pediculus humanus corporis | reverse complement strand
ATTTAGGATTCCTCTTTTTTTTTTTTTTTACACTAAAAGTAAATTATCCGTTCGAAATGTTATTTAACGCCCCTCTCGCAACGACCGGGATTTATTATTATTTGTAAATTGTACGACGTGTTTCCACTACCCCCACCACCACCACCGTCGCCGTCGCCGTAATTCGAAAAACTAGGCTAAACATGACCGGTCTATATTATATTAAAAACGACCTTGAAATAATAAATATTTTAGTTTAGTTATTAGAAAATATGTTCGAAATTCACCGAGTTTAAAAATAGGAAAAAAAAAAATTGACCCATTTGTTCATAATTGTAAATTATTTTTCCAGTTCGTTGATAACGTTGATAACAAATGACCGTTACAAACACGAAATGAAAATCAAATTGCCAGAAAATTTTTATTTAAAAAAAAAAAAAAAAAAGCGTTTAATTGCTTATAAATAAATAAATAAATACATAAATTTTTATTTATTTATTTTTACTTTTTTTTTTTTTTTTTTTAAACGAAAATAAATCATTTGCAAAGTTGCGACAAAGTAAGAAAAAAAAAAAAAACTGGAGAAAAACGACCGATTCATTTCCTACCGATAACTTTTATAAAAAAAAAAGTCAATAATTTTTTTTTTTATTAAAATTAATAATTATTAATCTATTAAATTATAAATGGAAAGTTTCGTTTGTTGGAGAACACAAAAAAAAAATTAATAATGATAATAATAATAATAATATAACGGAATATTCACGTTTTAATTAATAATAAAAATAAAAAAAAACGGTTTGGAAAGACGAACGGGCGGACGAACGGAAGTTCGTGTGACTACAAAAAAAAAAAAACTTTCGTAAATTTATAAATGGAGAAAGTTGTCAACCCATAAAACCGGAAACGGTTAACTATAAAAACCAATTACGAGAAGGGAAATCAAAAATCTTCACGGGTCAATTATTCGAAAATTATTATTATTTTTCTTTTATTAAATAAGGAAAAAAGAAAGAAAAACAAAATAAGAGAAAAAATTAGAGAGAGAGAGAGATAGAGAGAGAAACGCAAAGTTTTTTTTTTTTATTTAAAAAGTTAATAAAACAAACAAGCAAACAAACAAACAAACAAAATTTCGTACAACATTATTTACAATATAGTAAATAATAT
The DNA here is from genome assembly GCF_000006295.1 of Pediculus humanus corporis. Lineage (NCBI taxonomy): Eukaryota > Metazoa > Arthropoda > Insecta > Psocodea > Pediculidae > Pediculus > Pediculus humanus. The sequence continues at coordinate 665,746 of NW_002987862.1, read as the reverse complement.
TCCGTTTGCTCAAACATGCAAAAAAAACCGGAAACGAATGATAATTTCCCGTCGATTCATTATTAATTATTTTAAAATTCCAAATTTTTTTCAAAACGAATAATCGATCAATCGATCGATCGATAAATCGATTTTTTTTTTTTTTAAATTAAAGTAAAAAGTAAAAAATAAAAAAACTTACCTTAAATTATATTGATTAATAATTAATCATATCCAGCGAGACAATTCCTTTATTAATTTTCTTTTTTTTTTTTTTTTAATAAATTAAAACCACGATAAACTTTACTACGATAATAATGATAATAAACTTTTTAAAAAAAAAACTAACATTTATGATAACAATTAAATCACTTTTCACATTTGATATATACGTTCGCGCACATACATTTATTTACTTATTTAAAAAAAAAATTTTTTTAAAACCACTACAAAAAAAATAATTTTACTTATTCGATACATGTAACAAACAACAACAACAACAACTCACGTCGCGCGCACAAACACAAACATATAAAAAAAAAAAAACCGACAAACAAACAAACAAACGAAAAAAAATATATATATATATATATATATATATATATATATATGAATGATTGATTGTCGTTCGTACCTGATTGTGTGCCGGAGTGTGAGTGTTAATGTAAGCTGCAGTCAAGGAAGCAAACCAGGCAGGCTAGCAGTCAGGCAGTCAGGCAGGCACGCAGGGAGCCAGAGCCAGTCAGAAGCAGTACCGACTCACTGCTATATTTCCTTTAAAACAAAATTTACGATTTGCAGTAAGTTAAATATCATCACATTTTTTTTCTTCTTTCGTATCGATCTTTGTTTAATCCTCAGGTTCTCATACGAATCGTCAATTCTTTTTCGTATATACATTTGATACACTATTTGAATCTGGGTCGTTCGTTTCTCTCTCTCTCTCTCTCTCTCTCTTTCTTATTTTTATTTTATATGATGATTCCTAAGTAAAAGTTTATTATTATTATTATTATTATTTTTACACGGGAGAATTTTAAATTTTAACGTCGGAATTTATTCGAAATATTTTCCGGGAATTTTCATCGCCTCATTTTTAAGTAATAAAAATTTTTTTATGGGTCGACACATACAAATTTGATTTTTTCGATAATTCCAAAACTTAATTCACCGGAAAAGATGATGTCTCTATTAGTTTAGTAAAAAAAAAAAAAAAAAAACTGGAATGAATCATTCATTGGATTCGAACTCGCGACGACGGTTTCAAACAACCTGATCAAAATTATTTATTTATATTATTAACTCGTCTTACGTTCGATTAATAAATCAATCAAACCTCATTAAAAATCTGTCAAAAATATTTTAATCATCATCATCATCATCATACTAATCAATACGAGTTTTTATATAAATAATAATAATAATAATTAAGAGGTAAAAAAAATTTTTTTAATTTCTTAATTATTTAAGTCTTAACATGACAAAACATGACCTACGACACGAACGTGAACATCGGATAATTAAAAGGTCATTCAAAAGTTCACATTCGAGAAAAATTCAATTTTAAATCTTTTTTTTTTGTGCTGCCAACATTGTAAAAAAAAAAATACAAAATGGACGATGTGTTTGCGAAAGCAAAAAAAAAAAAAATTAATTTAAAACTTTCTTCTTTTATACTTTGTGTAACGTTAAAATAAATAAATAACTAATGAAAAAAAAAAAAAAAAAAAAAAACGAAGCCATCAATCTGGCTCCACGTCAATTACGATGACGACCATCGTATCACGTGATGCGTAAATGAAAAATAATAAGCGTGATATAAATTTTTTTTTTTTTTAATGAATATCAAAGGCAATTTTTTTCTAAAAGAAAAAAAAAATTTAAATAATAATAATTTCCTTTTTTTTCCCCTACGACTCTTCTTTCTACGTCATTCCAGCAATTTCCAGTTTGTTTCATTTTTTTTTAAATAAAAAAAAATGAAAATAAAAAGTAAAAAAATAAAAAAAATAAATAATTCATTTTTTTTTTATAATTAAAAAAATAAAAAATAAAAACATGAAATGATAATTTTACCTGTCATATAATTATTTGTTTTTATTATTTAAATAAGTTTATCGTGTTCTTTTTTTTTTTTAACGTGGCAGAAGAATCTTTTTTTTTTTTGTTTGTTGGTTTGTTTGTAATAAATAAAAAAAAAAAAATTTTATCGCGTCAACTTTTATTAACAAATAATCTCGTGTTATTTTTATTTTTTATTTATTTATTAAATTTTCAAATTAAAAATAATTTATTAACTTTGTGTAAAAAAATAAATAAATAATTTTTTTCCCGTATTAATTAATTAATAAAATTATTACCGGTAATTTTTTTTTATGTTTTTACCACCCAAAAATTTGGCAACAAAAAAAAAAACATGGACAAATAAAAAAAAAAAAAAAAAAACGAAATTTGGGACATGCATGATAAGTAATGATTTTTTCTTTCAGTTGCCCCCTTCGGGTCATTTTAATTTTTTTCTTTCTCTTCCGAAAAAAAAAATTAAATTTATTTATACATATATATATATATATATATATATATATATATATATATATTTATATTTATCCTTCCGGGTCATTCATTCAATCAATCAATCAATCACCGATTGAAAAAAAAAACAAAACAAAAAAAAATATACGCATTTACTTTCAAACGAATTTTTCTTTTTTAAAAAAATAAATAAATAAATAATAATAATAATAGAAGAGTCGGCATTGGAAAAAAAAAAAAGAAATTTTCGATGATGATAATGATGATGATGATAATGGCGGTGCCGCTTCCGTCGCCGCCATCTTTGAAAATTTATAATTATTAAAAATGAAAAACTTACATTTGTCGAAATTTTTGACGGTGCGAAAGTCCAACGTTGTAGTTTCCATAAAATCCAATAAAACAAATAACGATAATAATAATAATAAATTGAAATCCGTGCGTGGTGGTAGTGATGGGGGGCGACTGAACTGAAAAGAAAAAAAAATAAACTTTAAAAATGGCGGATTTGGGGGGGGGGAAAAATTTTTAAACGTAAAAACAAATTTTAAACGTACGATATATGAAAATCCGATCGCTTTGTTAATAACCTTATTATTACTCCGGAGAAGTGAAAACGTCATCATTTGATTTGTAAACAAAAGAACGTCTTCTGCTGGAAAACCTGTCGGGAAAAAAAAACGAGAAAAATCTAAGATGATTAATTTAATTCCGAGTCCGATGATGATAACTTGAACGAACGCACTTTAGTACGATCGAAAATGTCATGGAAAAAGAAGAACAAACAACAACAACAACAAACGAGAGAACGAAAGAAAAAAGGCCAAAGAGAGAGAGAGAGAGAAACGAGTCAAAAAAAAAAAAGAAAATTTCCTGGAAAGAACTGGAAAACCTACCCGAATAGAACGAATGCATCAAAAAGCGAAAACAAAAAACAAAAAAAAAAGAAAACAATTTATTATAAAAATGAAAATAAATTAAAAAAAAAAACAAACAAACGAGTGAATGAATGAATGAATGAATGAATGAATGATTGTGTGAATGACTGACTGACTGACTGAATGAGTAACTGAATACGTAATTAATTGAAAATTAAAATAATAAGAAAAGTTAAAAAAAATTTTCTTTTTTGCTTTTTTTAATTCTTATTATTTTTTCGTTTAATTGTCTCTTTTTTACGATTCATTTTACCTTTCTTATCCCATTCCTCCTTTTTTTTCCTTCTTTCATTTTCCTCTTCCCCCTTTTCTCCGCATCTTTTCTTCCTTGAATGAAATTATAAAAACTAAACAAGAAAAGAAAAAAAAAAAATTAATTTTTCTTTTCATTTTCATTTTTTTTTTAAATAAAGATTTTAACAACAAATTTTTTAAGAAGATTATTGTATTTAATTTACAATTATTATTATCATCATCATCATCAACCGGGACGCCATTTTTATTTATCGTTATTATTATTATTATTATTATTCCTGCGGGTGTTGCTCTTGTTTTTCTTTTTCCCCGTTAAAAAAAATAATGATAATAAAACCTATCTTTTTGGTTTTGTCTCCAGAATTAGAAAAAAAAAAAAAAAGAAAAATTAACCGGAGCAAATCGATAAGATGTTGCATGTTGGCCAACACCTGACTTGGGGGGAGGGAAAAAAAGGCGCCAATTTCAAAAATAATTTTAAAACGGAAAAACTCTCTTGGGATTTGAATTTGACGGTCTCCAGTAGAACTACAACATAAAAGACAAGTATCTGGAGAAAATTTCTCATTACTACCTTAGGATTATTCATTTGTTCAGTCATTCGTTAAAAATTAAAAGGAAAATTATTATTATTATTATTATCATTATCATTATCATTATCATTATTTACCAATAATTAAAATATTTTATTTAAAAAAAAAAAAAAAAAATTTGAATTTTTCTCATTGATAATTTCTCCATGAAATTATAAAATAAAATTTTACCCCAAAACATAAAATTTCCAGAATTTACGCTCCAAAAAATCTGGAGATTAAAAAATACAAAAAAAAAAACTTATTTATTCTATTATTATCTTTATCATTATCATTAGTATTATTATTATTTTTAATTAATTAAAAGAGAAAATTATTTATACATTCGATTTTCACTTATTATTCTTATCGATTTAATTATAAATTTTTCTTTTCTTTCTTTTTCTAATTACACGATATTTTTTACGCAGCAAATAAGTAACGAGAGAGAGAGAGAGATAGAGATAGAATAGGAAAAAAAAAATTATCATTATTATCATTATTATTATTATTGAATTTTAAAGTTTCAAACTTGCATTTTCAAAATTATTAACCTTAACACGACGTCGGTAAAAAAAAAAAAATTTTTTTTTTTTTTTTTCGTGTCAGTAAATTTTTAATTTCACTTCTGATTCCACTTTTTTTTTTTTACATTTACGCACGATTTTCTTTTTAAAAAAAAAAAAGTTTTTCGGGTTGCGATTTTTTTTTTTTCCATTTTAAATATAAAAAAAAAAAATTTTTTTTTTTTTTTTTCGTAAAACGATTTGTCATCGTGGAATTAGAAAATTTTTCTTGTTGTTGGTTTTTAAATTAGAAACTTTTTCGCATCAGTTTACTCAAAAAAAAAAAAAAAAAAAAAATTTATCAAGCCTCGTTTCAAACACTTAATCATGTACTCACTTACTAATAGTTAATAATAATAATAATAATAATAATGATAATGATAATAATAATAATAATTCTAGAAAGTTCTTCAAATACAAATTAACCGAATTGCCATGACTGGACTTTTTTTTTTCTTTCCTTCTTTTTCATTATTTTTTTAAATTTGCAATTAAATTAACACATTTTTTTTTAGAAATGTTTTCATTTATTAATGATTTACTTAATTTAAGTTTTAAAAAAAAAAAAAAAAAACTTTTTAATCTTCTGACACGTTCTCTTTTTACAAAAAAAAAAAAAAAAAAAAAAAAAATTTATACGTGCGTAACTTCCTAATATATAAAGAAAATTTTAAGGCGTTCACGCATCTTTTTTTTTTAATTTAATTTAATTTCTAACTTTCAACCATTTAATTTTATCCGAGTTAAAAGTAGTAATAATAATAATAATAATAATAATAATAATAATAATAATAATAATAATAATTGGTCGTGAAATTTTTTTTTTATTTAATGAGTGAATGAATGAATGAATGAATGATTGATTTCTCATCGTCTTTCACATGCATCCAATGAACTGGAAACCCGCATTTATGTTTTCCGTTCCTTTTTTTTCTTTTCCTTTCCTTTCCTCTCATTTTTTTTTTTTTTCCAAAACTTTGTGTCATTCGTAAATAAATGCCGACAATAATTGTCAATCAAAGGTCGAAAGGTCAGGGAAAACCATTCGAAACTAATTAATTATAATAATAATAATTTTCCCATCGTGTGTGAAAAACAAAATAATGGGGGGACCTAACGGTGGCACCATCTGTTAGTTAAAAATAAAGAAAAACTATTTAAAATGTTTTCCATATAGTTTGCCGTTATTTCGAAAGAATGCGACACTGTCGCAACGTGTTTTTGTTTACTTTTCGAAAAACAGTTACTGGAAACGTAAAAATTCATTCATCTCCCCGATGTATCCCGATGATGATGATGATGATGGTGATGGTGATGGTGATGCTGCGCCTTTTTGTCACATTTCATCTCACCACGTTAATTAATTTTACAATAACAAATAAAATTTTGACAGTAAATATGCCGACACGGTTTTACTTTTTTTTTTTAAAAAAAAAAAGTAAATAAATCATTAAATATATACATTTAAAGGCCGTAAATTATTATTATTATTTAACATCCCAAACGTAAAAAAAAATGAGAGAAAGAAAGAGAGAGAGAGAGAGAAAGAGAAGTCTTTAAAAATTCTTCCAGTTCATTGTTCTCTCTTTTTTTATTTTTAGTTTTTATATGGTTACGATCGTGTCAATAGCAATTACCTGTTTACTTATAATTTTCGCACGGTAATTGTCGTTCCAGGAAATATAACTCGCAATGTTGACGACAATATTAGAATCGTAGAGTTTTCGAATTCAAAACAAAACTCGTTTCCGGTATTTCGATTTTATATATATATACGGTACGAATTAAAAATGAAATCGTCTCGGTCGAATGAATTTTTTCAAATAATAATAATAATAACAAACATTCGACGTACATCGACAAATCGTTAAGTTTTTTTTTTTTTTTTTTTTGTCAAAAACCACCATTTTAAAAACGATACGAGAGAAACGAGATATTGAAATTATCTAACCGTTTCCGGTTTTTAAATTCTTCATCGAAATAAAATAGAAACGATTCGTGTTTAAGTTTTTCCTACGTCATCGTCAAATTTTTTTTTTTTTTTAAACAAGTCTATAAATATATAGTGCTATACTCACGTTAAATATAGTCACAACAGCAGAAGACATTTTTTTCAGCTCGAAGGAACAACAGCAGCAACAACATCAACATCAACATCAGCTTCCCATACGTGTTTTCTTACACGCGCGTCATTCAATTTACTTTTTTCTCTCTCTCTCTTCCAAACGTTTGTTGTTTGTTTTCGTTTTTTTTTTTTTCATTTCATTCGTTGTAAATTCATTCATTCTCTCATTCATTCATTCATTCATTCATCCATCGTATTCGTACCTGAAAAAAAAAAAAAATTATGTATGTAATTAATAAGACGTCGTTTGTACGACTTACATTATTTATTAATTAAACCATTTATTATTTTACCCCTTATTTAAATATTTATTTAATAAGTTAATAAAACCGTTTGTTTGCTTGTTTGTTTGTTTGTTTGTTTGTTTTCTTATTGCTTTGTTTCAATATGAATAAATAAAAAAATTTTTCAATAACGTATATAAATAAATAAAAACAATTTTTTTTTGTCGTCGTAATTAAAAAAAAATCCGATGGTGATAATAATAAAAAAAAAAACGAAATTTCCGACGGTTGTTGGTTGTTCTCGTTTGTTGTATTCTTCTTTAAAAAAAAAAAATTCATAAAGATATTTGGCTAAAAATGTAAAAAAAAAAAAAAAATCAGGACGATAAGAAACAGGGGCAATCCCGGTCAAACTGGGACAAATGTGATAAGCCAATCTCACACTTCAAGATACCAAACATGGAACCCGAGAGAGAGACAGAGAGAGAGAGAGAGAGAGAGAGAGAAAAAGAGAGAGAAAGGGAAAAAGAGAGAGAGAAAACTTATTTTAAAAAAAATTGTTATGAATAATGATTCCAGTCGTAGTAAGAAATATGATGAATATTTCTCACTCACTCTCTCTCTCTCTCTTTTCTAAAATTTCATGGAATCAACTAATTTAAAAAAAAAAAGGTTGGTTGTTTTGTTTTGTTCAGACAAGTGATATTAAGAAAAACAACCGTAAAAGACAATTTTTTATAAAAAAGTAGTTGTTTGTTGTTGTTGGTCTTAATAACGAAAAGAAGTTTAACTCGATGTTTACAATGTAAAAAAAAAATAACCGAAATTTTTTTTTGGAAAAATCTTTTTATCAGATAACGATAACGGGAATTACTTCCGGTTTTTCGATTATACATTACTTCCGGTTTTTATTTTTTTTATACCGAAGGGTGAAGAAAAACTTTCGTTTAAACGTGCGAAAAAAATTTTTTTTTTTTAAATTACTCTAAAAGATTTATCAAAAAAAAAAAAAAAAAAGTTGGGAAGGGAGGGAGGGGGAATCTGGAATATTTTATGGAAATTTATCAAGTATGAAATTTTTCTACGTATGGGCTTGGTTTTGGAATAAATTTTTCGTTTGATAAATCTTACGTAATAATAATAATAATGATTGTCCGGAGAGTTATAAGTTCGCGTGTGACAAACGAAAGAACAAACAAACCTTTCACATCCCGTTTTAAATAGATCAACACACACACACACACACACACACAAAAAAAAAAAAAAAAGAAAAACTTCGTGTCAATAGAATAAACTGATAAATGACCGAGGAGTAACGAAGAGGGCAGCAAGAAGAAGAAGAAGAAGAAGAAGTTTCGCCGGTTTCATTGAATTATTCTTCGTACAGCTCGGTAGTCTTCATCAGTTGCCGCTTTGCCCGCTGGAGGGTTGGGTCGTGTTCGAATCCAAAACAATTCTTATTAACACAACAGCTTTATGGATTAACACATATATTTTTTTAAAGTGTACGGTCGGTTGTTAATTCCACGTGTTTTTTTTTTTTTTTTAAATTTTAAATTGTACGGTATTTTCCCGCGAATTTTTTTCTTTTTTTTTATTTTTTTTCGATACTTTTTTCCCGTTCGCGTCACGTAAAGTTTTCTCATTCTTCTTCTTCTTACTCTTACTCTCTCTCACTCTCTCTCTCATTAATTTTCGCTTAAAAATTTTTCCGTTTTTTTTTTTTTTTTGTGGGGACCCGAACGGTTTTTAGTTTAGCGGGGGGACGTACGAGAAATTTTATAAAAAAAAAAAAAAAATTTTAAAATAAGAATGTAAAAGAGTAATATGTTAAATGATCTTTCGCCACGATATCATTTTTCTTTTTCTTTCTTTCTTTCTGTTAGAAATTATTTAATGAGATATTTTTGGTCTTACCTTCATTTGCGGTTTCTCCTTTTTGAAGGACACAACAGTTTTTTTTTCTTTTTCTTCTGCCTCTCGTCGTAATAATAATAATAATAAGCATCATTAATTCCCCTGCGAAGAAAAACAAAACATGAAAAATTATTTTTTTTATAATTTTTTTTATTTAATTTTAGTCTGTTTTTTTTTTTTTTTACTATTGACACGATCGTGAGAAACTTTTGAATTTTTACGCGGTTTCGATTCCAAAGAAGAAAAACTAAAAACTAAACTAAACTAAAATAAAATATTAGTGAAAATATTGTGTGGGAAAATACAAAAATTCATCGAAATCTGGAGAAAAATGGATTTAAATAATCGTTTAACGTAAGTTATTATCATTATTATTATCATTATTATTATTATGAATAGTAGTAGTAAAAGGATCGTACCTTAACTATTTTTTTTTTAAATTTTATTTTGTTTGTTCGTTTGTTGTTGTTGTTTTAATTATTTGCTTATGTTTGTTACCAGTAAATAAACCAAACTCATTTTGTCCAGTAACTTATTCCAGGTTTACAAACCTTAGGAAAAAAAAAAAAAAAAAAGATAAATCGAACCGACAAACGAATGACTTTAACCGAACCATTAAATAATAATAATAATAATAATAATAATATAAAAATACTTTATCGTACGTAATAATTCAGGTATTAAATACACTAAAAAAAAAAAAAAAATTTTATTTTTTTTTATTCTTGTCTGGTACAATTACCGGGGCTAAAGGCTAAGAACGAAGTACGTGGTGGCGGTTGTGGCGGTGGCGGCAGTAATAATAAAGGTGGGGTAGAAGGAAGAAATAAAGTTATAAATAATAACAAGACACAAAAATTTGACAAAATGAGCTACCATTTAACTATAAAAAATGTTTTTTTTTTTTCTGGATTTTATTTCAAAGGCTCCCGCAAATAAGGAAGTGGATACAAAAAAAAAAATTTTTTTTTGACCTTTTGTGACCTGTTCTGAACGCTTCCGAGTTCCCTTCCCCTCTTCCTCTCCCTCTCCCTACCTACGACTTCTTAGTTTCTAACACCTTCCAGATTTAAATTTTTGCTGCTGCTGTTGATGTCTTAATTAAAAATCATAAATTTTAATTACAATTTTTTTTTTTTTTTAAATAACAACAATAAGCTAAACATTGTAAAAAAAAATTGATTTATTTTTTTCCTATTCCCGTTCATTGCTAGAAATAACCTTTTACGATATCATTAACTAAATATTTTTTTACACGGATATACTATTACCATCCGCCATTTTAATTTTTTTTTTTATTACGGGAGAAAACGGAAATAAAAACGGGGATAAAATGAGAAGAATGTGCGTGTGCGTGTGCGTGTGTGTGCGTGTGTGCGTGAGTGTGTAAATCGGATACGTTTTTTTTTTTTTTTGTTCATCGTGACGTCATTTTTTTTTCGAAAAAAAAAAAATTTAAATTATTTTAAACGTGCCTTTAGAAAATTTACTTTAAACTGAGGGAGGTAAGGTGAAAGGGGAGAGGAAAGGGAGGGAGAGGGGGAGGGGAAGAGAGAGAGAAAGAGGAAAGGTATGAAATAACATTTACTATGAATTTTATTCATTTTACGTTACACGACCACCATTTTTCCGTTACGGAATTCAAAAAAAAAAAAAAAAACGTTTTTGTTATTATTATTATTATTATTTTTCTTTTTCTTTCGAACAATCAGACGACTTTTTTTATACAAAACTAACGTGTTCGATGTACAGGTACCATTAAATATAAAAGAAGGTATGTAAAATATACCGAATGTGCTGTTTTTTTTTTTTTTGTTCATTGAACCTGAAATTTTTTGTTTTTTTTATATTTTGGGCCGATTGCAGAAAAAAAAATTTTTTTTTTGTTTAACCAAAGGGCATTAGAAAAACTATTTCGAAATGTTTTTTTTTTTTTTTTTTTTTTAAATAATTGTTGCATTCGTTTTTTTTTAAATTTTGACAAATTTATGGATTGCATTCGGAATAGATTATTAAACGGAACGAAAATTGCAATTTTGTTTATATATCGTCATTATTATTATTATTACTTTAAGGTACACGCCTAGCCAGCCTTTTTCATTTCTCACGTTTTTTTTTTTTTTTTGTTGTTTAATCGAAATCGTTCGCGTATACCATAATTAAATAATATTTTTTTTATCGATTTACCGTTTCAAAACCGTTCGTTTGTCGTGAAGTAACAAAAAAAAAATTCGATGGTTTTCCAATCGTGGCAACAACCACGACCGGTTGTTGATACAAACACTTTAAACTTAATTAAATAATAATAACAATAATATTATAAACAAAATGCATTCATTTTGAAAATGTATCATTATTATTATTATTATCAGTCACACTTGAAAAGTGGTTAACAAACGAGCAAACAAACAAACAAACAAACAACAACAAAATAAGAATGCCATCTGAAACAATAGATTTTCAAGTTGAAATTATCAGGTTGTCACGTTGTTGTTGTTGTTTTTTTCTCACACTTCCGATTTTTTTTTTTTACTTCTTCTTCTTATCCCCCCCTTATTTATTTATTTATTACGCAGACTTTACAGCAGAAGACATTTTATTTTTTGATACCTGAAATTGTTTGTATGGAAAAAACAAACCAAAACAAACGATTCCTCTTAATGAAACCATTAAAAAAAAAAAAAAAAAAAAAAACAAACGATATTCGTCAGGGCAAATAATTTTCGGTTCGTTTTTTTTTTGTAAATCAACCGCAGAAAAATTAAAACGTTTCAGGTATTAAACCTAAAACAAAAAAAACCTACCGAAAATAGGTTCGGTCCGGTTCGGTTCGATTATTTCATTTCTT
>NW_002987862.1:606002-653770 GCF_000006295.1 Pediculus humanus corporis | reverse complement strand
AATAACGATGATGATGATAAAATTCATTCAAAATCACCGCATTCGGTTTTTTTGTTTATAATTTTTCATCAAAATAAAAAGAGGTACGTTTGCTGACCGGAAGTTGAACAAAATAAAAATAAAAAAAAAAACAAAATGACTAAACGACGTTTTAAAAAAAAAATTAAAAAACGATTGTGTGAGAAATATTTCGATGCGTTTCCGGTTTAGATATTTTTATGTCGTAAAACAAAAAAAAAAAAAAAATTTTAAATGAATGAAAGTTTTTTTTTTTTTTTTTTTTTTTTTTTGTTTAAAAATATTAATTGATAATTTAAAACAAAAAAAAAAAAAAAAAAATTTTTTTTCTAAAAATATTAATAACAATGAATTATTTATTTATTCTTCTGCCACGTTCGTTATGAGATTTTTTTTTGTCTCCCCTTTTTTAATAACCGACGTGAATGAACGCTCAATTTTTTTTTTAAGGAAATCGAACGTAAGAATGAGGGGTTTTTTTTTTCCTCCATTCGAACGTGTCTTTAGACAAAAAAAATTACGTATTTTTTTTTAATTTTTAAATCGTATTTCGATTATTTGTATTAACTTTTGGGTCTGATTTTGGAGTTTTTTAATTTCCCGTCAAAAATATAATCGAGAGACTATTGACACGACATTTTTTTTATTCATTTACTTTCGTTTTTCGCGCGAAAGAGGAGTTTGATTTAAAATTTTTTTTCTTTTTTTCATACGTCATCATTAAAAAAAATTCAAATTAAATTGCAATTTATCAATTTCAACAACAACCACGTCTACAACAACAACAACAACCGATTTTCTTACAAAAAAAAAAAAAAAAAAATTCGTTAACTTACCCATTATTAATGCAAAATCCTCTTTGTAAAAGTCAGCAAAAATCGCATCTACCAACCTGTAAAAAAAAAAAAAAATTAAAAATCGTTTAAGTTGGTACGTAATAAATGATGGCAGCAAATGTTTTATGAATCATTCAAAAGTTTTTTTTTGCTACCGTCAACATGACCACCACCATCACCGCCACCGCCACCTCCAAAACTCTTTCTCTTGGTATCATCATTTCAAAAATGGTTTTAATTTACTAATTTTTTTTGTACTTTTTGCCCTTCGACCCCCTCCGTCACACTTCCACCCCTTCCCCCCCTTCATTCACCCTCCCTCAAAAATTATCGACCGACCGTATCGAATGTGCAACATTTAATAACAAAAGAAAATTGTGGTAAAAGTTTTTGTTGTTTTTTTTTTTTTTTGTCTTCGCCACATGATTAACCAAACCGAATTTAATCATCATCGTATTTGTGGTTGTCGTCGTCGTCGCCGTCGACATATTCGATCCTCCGCCATATTTTCAAAGGGTAAAAAAAAAAAAAATAATATTATCAAGATGAGCCCTTGACAAATTACAAAAAAAAAGTGGAACAATTTGACCGCGTTCTTGCCGCAAGCTATTTCATCAACTGGCTCATATTCACACACACACACAAAAAAAGGAGAAAATAATAATAATAATGATAATGATAATAATGAGACCCTTTCATGATGACCTTGCAAGATATACCAATGGGTAGATGGATGGTACCTCTCTCTCTCTCTCTCTCTCTCTCTCTCTCTCTCTCTCTTTCTTTCTTTATGAAAAAAATCTTTTCACTGTTTTTTTTTAAACAAAAATTTGAATAGTTTTAAGTGAGAAAATCGTGCATTTTATTAAATTAAAGTGGAAGTAGACAAAAAAAAAAAAAAGGGAAACAAACTATTTTTAGTTTAAAAGAACAAATTGTGTTGACCACTCACCAACAATCCGCGCTCATACATACATTTTTTACCTGAAATGTGTGAAACATTTTGTCCTTTTACCTTTTACATTTTCTACTCTCTCACTCTCTCTCTCTCTCTTTCTTAATTTTAATTATTTTAAAATTTTGAAACAAAGACCGCGCGGCGGGTCGTCTCGTTGCTCTCTTTTTTTTTTTTTAATACATATGCAATAAGACAATTTACTTTCTGACCAATAAAAAACGGGGAGGAGGGGGGGCTTTAAAAAAGAGGAAAAAAAGGTATCGTATATACCTGAAAATTGAGTTAACCATCACCATCATCACCACCACCACCTCATCACATATTTCCTTTTGTTCTTCTTCTTCTTCTTCTTTCGTCTCAATTAGTTTTTCATGTAATCTTAGACTAAATCAGGTGGTGTGTGTGTGTATGTCTATATCTTGTCACAGAGTAAAGACTAATCGTTTTATCACCATTCATTCAAACGCCTTTAAGTGCTTTTTTTTTAACCGTTCTCGATATTACGTTTTTCTTCTTTTTCTCTTTTCCCATTTTTCTTCACGAATAAACCTGAAGACATTTAATACTCGATAATCGAATTACATAAAAAAGTTATGAAAACAATATTGGATGAAATTTTATTATTATTATTATTTATTTTTTGCGGTAAACCAATTTAAATATCGGCATCGAGTATTCATTCATATATACCTCGATACCATTTTCTACTGCCACGGTGGTTTGATTTTAACTCATGACCTTATTATTATTATTTACAACCCGCTAAAAACAAAGAAAACGAAAACAAACAAACAAACAAACCTGCCAACGAAATTATCAACCGAATTTATTATTATTATTATTATTATTATTTAATTCATAGTTTGTTTCATTCAGGGGGATACTATCATATTAAACCGACAGGATACGGAAATACGTTGGCGAACAGGAAACCCGTTTTAATGTTATGAATTTATGTTAGATAAAAAAAAATATATATATATATACTATATGCCTAAATAACAACTATTGGATTGTTTATTTTTTTTTCGGGGGGGGGGAAGAGGAGGAGGGGGAGTCAAAGTTTATTATTGAATCAATCGGAAACGCGACGTTTGACAATTTTTCATCAAAATTTTCCAATTAACGTAATTTTGATTATTCTCGACCGATAAGAAAACAATTTTATAGATCTTGGGGCGTTCATAAGAAGATGACCAAATATCATAAAAGGGTTTTTTTTTTTTTTTTGAAAAACACGTTTACCAACTTGAGCTTACCTTAATAAAGAAAAATATATTTTGAACCTTAAAGTACGTACCTGTCTGAAGAATGAATAAGACCACCACCAAAGAGCATTTGTAAAACCGCACTCAGGTATATTTACAAATATATTTTCTCATTCGAGTTATTAAAAATGTATCAATTCAATCCATTAATGTTAAAAAACAATAATAATTTTCCAATTGATAATGATAATCATTTCTTCGCTTATTAATATACCATTTTGTAAATATTATCATTATCATTATGTTTTAATGGTTTAAATAATAATAATAAAACGAATAAAACTTACGTAATGATTTCAATGGATCGTCGTTAAATTTAAAATAATCCATATTCGTTTGTATGATTCGTTATGACTGGAAAAACTTTTACACGTGGTGACGTTTGTTGAGTTTGTCGTAACGACAAACGACGTAAGGGAGAAATTTGGCTCCGGTAATTTTTTTTGTATTCCTGAAAGGAAATAACAAATCATTATTTGAAACGTCATCACAACCCTCGACAGTAAAAAAAAAAAAAATCTTCTGGATGAAATTGCGATACAAGAAACAAACAAACAAACAAACAAAAAACTAAAAATCACGATGATGATTGTTTATAAAAAAAAAAAAAAAAAGAGAAGAATGAATGATAATTGTGAAAGAATTTTTTTAAATTATACTTCGTGCACGTACATAAAAAATTTTGATGATGATTTCCACGTGGAACTAAAAAAAAAAATTAACACCTTTTATTTTGCAATGTGGCATTGCCATTGAAACAAACCGAATAAAAAAAAAAAAACTTACTTTTATTATTATTATTATTACTTAACTCGATTGTTATCATTTATTATCAATGTATGATTTGTGACGTAATTTTATTTACTAATTTTTTTTTTAAATTTTCTTCTGCTGAAAAAAAAACATTAATACAGTTCAAAAAGCTAAACAACAAATTAAAAACTTTCACGTTCAACATTACACGATACGATCATCATCATCATTATCATTTCTTTTATTTTAAACCGCCGCATTTACCTGTCACTAATATTAGTTTTAATAATAATAATAATAATAATAATAATAATGAAAAAATTTATGAAACGGTGATGTTAGGTCCGTGTATTCATTCGAAATCTCCTATCAATGATGGGCGTATTAATGAAACTAAATTAAAAATAACAATTAAAAAAAAAAAAAAATTAACTTTAAGGCATTACAGTCTTCGTCATAATCATCATTATTATCATCATCATTATTATTATCATCATTTTAATCAAGCAGACCATCGTGGCTACTTAGTTCTACAAGTTTAAGGGTCACAACCTCGTGTATATATATATATATTTTTTTTTCAACAAAATAAAAAAATTTTTTTTTTTTTTTTTTTTTTTATCGTGCGTAGGAGTATAGAATGAAAAACAATGTTAAACCGTTTTATTGATCTAATGCCACGACAATAAATCGCATAAATTATTACAAGACCAATTAAAAGACAAAAAATTTTAATTAAATGAATTACGGTAACGTATAATTATTATTATTATTATTATTATTTATTACGTCGCGGTCAAGAAGAGGAGGAGGAAGAAGAAGAAGAGGAGGAAAAAAAACGTGCACGACGTTTGGATTATTTAATTTTTGGCGGGAAAATAATAATAATAATAACCAAAATTCCCGTTGTTCATCAGATAACTTTTTTTATATATAAATAAATAAATCAAATTTCATTTTTTGCGCGCCCGCCATTTGTAATAAAATATCTCCGGATTCGAAAAGTTCAATAAACTAAATTTTTTTTTTAGTTAAATTTATTTGTTTATTTATTTTTCAGGTCGTTGGCAGTATTGATTTTCATATTATCGACCTGCCTGAGTACTTGTCTAGCCAAACAGGTATGTAAACAATCAGTCAAAAATAATTTTAACATAAAACCGCAGGGATTTTTTTTTTTTTTTAGAATCCCATCCCGAATCCCGAATCCCGAATCATCGTTTTTTTCCCGCCATTACAAACAAAATAAATAAAAAGTGCATAAATCAAAAAAAAAAAAAAAAAAAAAAAAAAAAAAAACAAAAGTTCAAAACTCGTGGCACGAACCGTGACTTAAAATAAAAAATTTTTTAAATTCTGGCATTGACGTGCTAATAATAATACCTAACTTTTACCTTTAAAAAAAAAAAATTATGGCGGGAAAATAATAATAATAATAATAATAATAATAATAAAATCTTAGAGATATCATAACGGTACCGTTTGTTGTTGTTCTTATTACATAAAAAATTCATTCGTTAATTATAAACAATTAAATAATTAATAATAATTACATTTCGCTTTCGAATATGTAATTTCTTTTATTAAACGTCACGCGCTCAAATAATAGGGGGGTGGGGGTGGGGGTGGGGGGCTTAAATTTTCACGTTAACGTGAATTGATGGCTTTTAAAAATATTACGTTATCAATTATTAATAATAATATGGTATGTAAAAAATATAAAAGCAACAATTAAAAATAATTATCATTATGGTTTGTAGTAGCACTACTACCAACAATAATAATAATAATAATAATTTAAAAAAGAAAACTGCTTGTCACTTCGTAAAACTGTCAACAACAAACGGCGGAAACGAAATAAAAAAAAAAAAAAAACATTTTCGACTGTAAATAATGGCGGCCTAAGATTTTCGTCAAAAAAAAAAAATTATTTTTTTTTTTTCTATTTGTTTTGACGATCATAAATTTAAAATGTGCAAATGTCACGACGCGCGACGTGATCGTCAATATTTTTACGTATTTTCCGCATTCAACGACCACACTCGAAAATAAAACGAACAAATTTAAATAATAATAATAATAACGTGCATTATCATTTTAATTTAATTGCAGTGATAAATCGATCAACTTTTAAAAATATATATCCTGTTAATAATAATAATAATAATAATATGAAAAATTGTCGTCTGCTTGTTTTTAATCAGAACGCGAACGGGATAAACGAAAAAAAAAATTTTTTTTGGAAAAAATTTAAATTAATTAATACCGCGCCGCCCTGAGAAACGTTTAAAAAAAAAAAAATAATTAAAAAAAAATGGGGGGGGGCGATGACGTCATTAAAATAATATTTTAATATTAAAAATTTAAATAAGGCGTTGTTCTTTCGAACCGGTAAATTTCAATTTGGGGCCCCATTAAAAAAAAAAAAAATTATTTATTATCCGAAAATATTTTTAAAAAAAATGTCGATTAATTATTTTTTTACTCTTTCATAATAATAATAATAATAATGATAATAATGATAATGATAATGATAATAATTTAGCATCCGGTGAGACATGCACACAGTCGACACAAAAGGCAATACGATCATCCGTCCGATTTCGAACCCGACAGTTTTATCATGATCGATGGTCCAGGAGGTCAGGAATATGGAAATTGGAGTCGGTGGTCAGCACCGTCAGAATGTTCTAGAACTTGCGGCGGAGGGATATCGCATCAAACGAGACGTTGTTTGGAAATAAGGTACGTAACCTTTTTACATAAAATCATCATTTGTTTAAAAAACCGCGAGTTAAACCAAATTTGTTTTTCGTGTAATTAGTATATATGTATATACTCGTACGAATAACGTAAAACGTGACGTTAGACAAAAACTATTCTGACTTCTGCTCAATACTATAAACAAAGGTCAAACTTTTTAAATTAATTTTTTTTTTTTTCATTAACTTCCACGTGTTTTCATTTTCACTTTCATTTTTTTTTTTTTTATATATATATAAATATTGCATAATATTTTTTTTTTTTTTTTCATTAACAGTCCAGATGGTCGACCATACTGCCCCGGAGGTACTAAAAGATATTTTTCCTGTAACGTTCAGGTCTGTTTTCTTTTTTCTTTTTTTTTTTTTTTTTTTTTTTTTTTTAATTTCTTTTGACCGTGTAAAACTTATAACAACGTCGACATCAAAGAGAAAAAAATTTTTAAATATTTATTTTCATTTTTTTTTTTTTTTTTTTGTTTATTCGTGGTCGTAGGCGATCAATGTTATAAACACCCGAAAAACAAAATCGTCAAATTAAATGCGTTTTACGCGATCTCGTTCCACGTCGTTTCGATACGAAAAGTCAAAAATGAAAATGACGTTTTCATTCATGAATCCCATTTCTCCCTCATCTCTCTCTCTCTCTCTCTCTCTCTCTCTCTCTCTCTCTCTCTCTCTCTCTCTCTCTCTCTCTCTCTCTCTCTCTCTTTCTCCCCGTGAGAAATATTAAATTTTTTTTTTTTGTTTTACGCGCTAATGACACGTTCGATAAAATTTTTTTTTACCGTGAAAAACTGTTACGAATATATTTCAATTTTTGTAAAAAGTAGTAGCGCGATTTATAAACTGTATAATTTTTTTTTTTACAATTAAAGTCAGTAATAAAACGTGACACGTGTATGATGTAATTAAGTGACGGTAATCGATGTTAAAGGTAATAAAAAAAAAAAAATGGTGGCCAACGGGTATTTCCCAGGTTTTACAAATTTTTTTTTTACTTTTTTTTGATGTTGACGTTGTAATAAAAAAAAAAAATGTTCCTCTCCCCCCTCGGACTTCCTTTCATTCTTCTCCCTCTCCCTTCTCCTCCACGGTCCCTCATCGTTCATCATTAATTTTTTAAATTTATTACAGGATTGTCCCGATTATTCAGATTTCAGGTCTGATCAATGTGCGGAATATAACAGAGTACCTTTCGAAGATACCTATTACAAGTAAGTGTCACGAATTTAACGAATTTTTTTTTTTTTTTTTAGGCGCGTTCAAAAGTTTACGGCCAATGGAAACAAAAAAAACCGTTTGTATGCAAACATCCACAAACACTCCCCCCCCCGTTTTTTTTTTTTTAAATTCTTTCCGTTGCAAAGTGCATCATCGACGGTCGTTAATTTTTTTTTTTTTAAATAATTTTTCGATAATGTATGTCTGACACGTGGATTTTATTATCAAAATGGCGATAATTGATGCACGTGACGCAATTAAATTTTTTTTTTTCTTTCTTCTTCATCAAAATAACGCACGCTAGTTAGTAAGTTTTATTTTTTCACGATCCGCGTGACAATTTTCATTTTATAACGAAACCTAATTAAGGTACGCAATGCCCTCCACCAAAAAAATTGCCTTTAACTACGAAAAAATTTTAACACCGAACGCGTCATCATCATCATCATCATCATTATTATTAATATTTCTGTCGTTTTATCCACTCGAGACCTTTTTTTTTTTTTTTTTTAATTCCTCAAGCATTAAGTAAATATTAAAAAAGAAAACAATTTAGGGGGATACCCTTTTTTATAATATTTTTTTTTTTTTAAATTTAAAATCAAAATTGTAATAATATCGTTCGATCGGAGAACGCGCTTTGTACCTCCCAAGTCGAAAACACTCAGGTTTCATCATCATCATCATTATTATTATTATTATTATTATACTAAAGAGATGAAAGATTAAGAAGAAAAAAATTTTTTTTTTTAAATACCTTAAACCTTTTTGTCCGCGTAAACAAATTATTCGATTCCCATTAGAGAAAAAGATTTGTGGTTGCTTCCCATAAATTAACTCCAGTCGTCACTATGAGATTTCCGCTGGAAAACCGACGAGAGATATCTGGAAAAATAATCACATTTTAATCTTTTCGTCATGGAAAACATAACAAAACATTATCTTATAATTTGAAATTATGCCAATGCCACAGAACCCGCAATCTCTCATCTTGTGAAATATCCTTTCCTCATTTTTTTTTTTTTTTTTTACAGAAATATTCCAGAATATCATTATTATTATTATTATTGTCGTTGGGATTTAGTTTATATAATAAATAAATATAGAAAACAACAACAACAACACATGTTGTCGTTTGTACGTTTCTTCGTGTTATTTACCCTTTTTAAAAACGCATATTCCATATTGCAATTTGATTATTGGACGAGAACGACGACAACAACAAACAACAAGCCATGTTTATTTATTTATTTATTTAACTAAATTAGTTTTTTTTTTTAAAAATAACTTATTATTATTATTATTAGTTGGATCCCCTACACGAAAGCTCCTAATCTGTGCGAATTAAATTGCATGCCAGTCGGAGAAAGATTTTATTACCGACATAATAAAAAAGTTAAAGATGGTACGCCGTGCGACGATGAGAAACTCGATGTCTGCGTTGATGGACGATGTCTGGTAAGGATTTATTCATTTTTACGACTTTTTCTCTTTTTTTTCTTTTCGCGTTCGATGATAATGATAATGATGAAATTATGTAAATGTTATTATTACAGCCCGTGGGATGTGATAAACTATTGGGTTCTTCAGCAAGAGAAGATAAATGTAGAGAATGCGGAGGAGATGGTAGCAGTTGTAACACGGTAGAAGGAGTTTTAGATAATAACGAACTACAAGTCGGTGAGATTTTCGTTTGTTTCATTAGACGACACATAAAAATTATTTTTTTAAAAAAAAAAAAAGAAAAATGTCTAACGGAAAAAAAACAAAAAAAAATTTATTTTTAGGATACAACGATATTTTGCTGATACCTGCCGGAGCGACAAACATTAAAGTGAAAGAAATACAACCGACGAACAACTACTTAGGTACTTAGGTTTGTGTTGTTATTTAAGTTGTGGGTTGGGTTAGTCAGTCGAATACGATAACAAAAAAAAAAAAAAAAAAAAAAAAAATTTCGAGATTAAAAATAGTTAGTCAAACTAACAACTGAAAATGAATGTATATAAAAATGTATGAAATTTGAGTATCTACTGACACGTAATATCGTTCAACTCTCTCTCTCACTCTCACTCTCTCTCTCTTTCTCTTTCTCTCTATTATTTCTGCTTGAAAATCAAATTTAAAAAAAAAAAAAAATTGCATTTCATACGAATTTGTTTCCACAATTCATTTAATTAATTGATTGTTGTTGTTGTTTTTGTCGTTGATTGTTTGTTTACTACGTTAATCGATTTTTTTTTTTGTTTGTTTTGTATTCAAAAACGAAACATAATTATGTTTGTTTTGCTTAACCCCTTAAAGAAACATAAAAATTTTTTAATGTTTTTATCCGTTTTCCAATTAATCGCTAATCAAATACAAAAAGACTATTATTATTATCGCTTTGAAATTAATGCCGATTCCATATTTCCAGCTGTACGGAACGTTACGGGTCATTATTATTTAAATGGCAACTGGAGAATTGATTTTCCGAGAAAATTAAGATTTGCCGGTACTATTTTTCATTACGAAAGAAAACCTCACGTTTTTTACGCTCCCGAATCTTTGATGGCTTTAGGACCTACTACCGAACCTATTTACATATCAGTAAGTGGAAGAAAATTTAAATAAAAAAAAAACCGGGAAAAAAAAAATTATTGACTCACCCTTTTTTACATCCCTGCAGTTGTTGTATCAAGAACCGAATCCTGGAGTCATGTACGAGTATAGCATTCCCAAAGGAATTTCTCCGCATTCGTTGACTGACAATTACACGTGGGTGGAAAGTGATTTTGGACCCTGCAGCATGACTTGCGGAGGAGGTAAAATTTCACTCAATTATTTTTAATTGTCGTATTAATATAAGCAAATCTTTTGTGAATAATGATAATGATAATTTTTCTGTAAAAAAATTAAAATAAGGTCAACAACAAAGAAGCGTCATGTGCGTGAGACGTCGAGATATGGTTCAAGTACCGGAAAATTTGTGCAATGCCAATTACATGCCATCATCCATTCAATCCTGTTCTCCAGAACCCTGTCCGCCATCGTGGAATGCGGGTCCATGGTCTCAATGCAGCGAATCCTGCGAGAAAGGAATTCAAGAACGTCAGGTAATTTTTTAATCTTTTTACTCTCGACCTAAATTTTTCCTTCCTTTTTCATTCAATTCTTTTACCGTTAATTAATTTTTTTTTTTTCAGGTTTACTGCATGCAAATAATTGCAAATGGATTACCGTCGGTAGCCGATGAAGCGGAATGTGAAAAAACCGGTGAAAAACCTCCGAACAAACAAGAGTGTAACGTCGATACCATGTGTCCAACTTGGCACGTAGGACCCTGGAAAAGTGTAAATAAATTATAAAATTTTCGCGGAAAATTATTTCACAAAAATTTAATTATGAATTTATAATTTTTTTTTTTTTTTTCTGTTTAGTGTAATAAACTTTGTGGCGATGGTAAAGAAACCCGAGATGTTATATGTTATAGAAGAGTTGATGGTAAAATTGAAGTATTGGAAGATTCTGCTTGTACGGAAGAAAAACCAGATTCGGAAAAACCGTGCATGTTGAGGCCGTGCGAAGGAGTTGATTGGATAACGTCGGAATGGTCGGGAGTGAGTGTTTGTAATTTAAAAAGCTTTCCCTTTCTAACAATAATAATAATAATGATTGATTTTTTTAAAATAATAATTTAGTGTCACGAAAAATGTGGTCTCACACAAGAAACAAGAACCGCTCGTTGCGTCACACAAACCGGCGTAGTTTATGCCGATTCTTTCTGTCACAAATATAGAAAACCCGAACTGGTAAGAAAATGCGAAACGTTTAAAAAATGCGAACATGAATGGTACGCTGCTCAGTGGAGCGAATGTTCTTCGAAATGCGGAGCTGGAGTTCAAACGAGAAAAGTTTTTTGCGGGGAAATCAACGACGAAGGTCTAATTAAAAAGGTCGAAGATGATAAGTGCAATCCAGAGGAAAAATACGAATCGGAAAAAGATTGCGTCGGTGAGGAGGTATGCAAAGGAGATTGGTTTGCAGGTCCTTGGAGTGCTGTAAGTAATACTCACAAGTAAATGGTAATAAATTAATGAGTTCGGTTATTGAAAAATTTTTTTCTTGCAATCAGTGTTCGAAAGATTGCGGAGGAGGTCAAAAATCAAGAAAGGTTTTGTGTTTGCAAGATAACAACACTGTTTCGATAGTCAACTGCGATGGAAATTCGATTCCTTTTTCGAGTGAAAGTTGTAACAATCATCCTTGCGGAGAAGATGAAATATACACGGTGGAACCAACTCATGATTTAAGCGAAGACGATGAACAAGATTGCGAATACGATGAAGATGATTACGATAGTGATTATGAAGATGAAGATGGCATAACTCCATCTATGGATTCAACCTCAGAAGTATTATATTATTTTTGAGTTATGCGATTTTTAAAATCCTTTTTGAAAAATATTATTTAAATTTTTTTTTTTTTTTTTTTCAGAGTACAAATGGATCAACCTTTAGTTTGCCTTCGACTCTGTCTGATCAAAGCACAGATTTATTTTCTTTATCGTCTATCAGCTCTGATTTTACATCCGAATCAGATTTCACTTCATCTTTATTGACTTCTGACTTTCCAAGTTCCTCAGACCCTTTTACTTCGAGCTACAGCACTTCGGATGTTTCCACCGAATCGAGTTTATCGTCAGAATCAAGTTCCGCATCATCTTTGAGTAGTAGTTCCGGTACAGATTCATCTCTGTCAAGCATGAGTAGCATTAGCAGTACGAGTGATGGTATGAGCAGTTTAAGTACTGATATGAGTAGTATTAGTAGTAGCGTTGGTGATGGTAGCACTAGTTTAAGCACTGAGGGTGATGGTATTAGTAGTACTAGCGAAAGTAGCACCGAATCTACAGAGGAATCAAGTACGCTGGAAACTTCTAGTAGTTTAAGCACTGACATGTCCTCATCTGAGTCTACTTCCGATGGCACTACGGATAGTACAGAGAGTAGTGAATATACGGAATCAAGTTCTTCATCAGAAGCAACTGAGAGTACATGGTTATCCACCTTGTTCTCTGATCTTTTGGGATCATCGCTATTTACGGAATCTACAGATTCTACAGAATCCTCTTCATCAGTATCAACAGAAAGCACAGAATCTACTGAATCGTCTTCATCAGTTTCAACAGAAAGTACAGAATCTACAGAATCATCATCCTCTGTTAGCACGGAGAGCACAGAATCAACAGAATCATCGTCTTCTGTTAGCACGGAAAGCACAGAATCAACGGAGTCATCCTCTTCCGTAAGCACAGAAAGTACAGAATCCACAGAATCTACAGAATCTACTGAATCTTCTTCATCAGTATCAACAGAAAGTACGGAATCTACAGAATCATCATCTTCCGTAAGCACGGAAAGCACAGAATCAACGGAATCATCATCTTCTGTTAGTACAGAAAGTACAGAATCAACTGAATCCACTGAATCTTCTTCATCAGTTTCAACGGAAAGTACAGAATCGACAGAATCATCATCTTCCGTTAGCACGGAAAGCACAGAATCTACAGAATCATCATCCTCCGTTAGCACGGAAAGCACAGAATCTACAGAATCATCATCCTCCGTTAGCACGGAAAGCACAGAATCTACAGAATCATCATCCTCCGTAAGCACGGAAAGCACAGAATCTACGGAATCGTCTTCTTCAATGTCAACCGACAATACAGAATCAACAGAAAGCACGGCAACCACCGAATCATTATTTACAAGCGATGAAACCGAATCATCTGATTATTCAACAACAGTTTCTGACAGTTCGAGTGGTTCGACTCTTAGAGGCATTGGTGAAGTAGACATAGATGATGATTCTACAAGTACAGAATTTACTGAAAGTTCAGACACAACTTTAACAGGATCAAGCGAAAGCACTGAATCTACCGGCAGTACGGATACAACGGAATCGGAATTAACAGAAAGTACCGAGTCCACAGAATCTACAGAGAGCACCTCTAGTGGAAGTACTGAAAGCAGTGGCACCTCAGATACCACTGTTCAAAGCTCAACAGAGTTTACGGATAGTAGCATTTCTACTAGTTCAACTTACAGCACAGATTTCAGCGAATCTAGTTCATCTGAAAGTACCGCTTCATCGCAAAGTTCTTATTCTACAGCATCAGATTTAACAGAAAGTACGGATGTAACAGAATCGGGTTCGACCGAGAGCACTGTATCCGGATCTACAGAAAGCACATTGTTTAGCTCGACTGATTTATCCTCGGAAATGAGTACCGATTCAAGTTCGGAATTTACAGGAAGTAGTTCTTCAATGATGTCGGATAGCACGGAATTTACAGAAACTACCGGATATTCCTCTGATACATCAGATACAGAATTAACAGAAAGTACCGGATCAATGAGCGAATGGGCTACTACAAGTCGTGAGTTTTTATTATTTTTTTTAATCCATTTCAAATTAAAAAAAAAAAAACCCCGGGGTAATAAAAAAGGTAATAAATTACTTAAATAGGGTGTTGGGTAATTTATTAGGTTTTTGTACATTGCATGGAATTAAAAGTTTAATAAACAAAAATTAACTCTTAACCTAATTTTATAGTCGATGAATTATGGGGATCATCACTTTCGTCAATCAGAATGGCAATCACTAAAGAACAGAAACTGAAAAAATGCAAACCGAAGAAAAAGCCAAAATGTAGAAAATCTGAATTTGGATGTTGTCCCGACAATAAAACTCCTGCGATGGGTCCATTTAGCAAAGGTAAAAAAAAAAAAATGTATAGCGACGGGAAGAATTTTAAAAATTACTATCATTACTATTATTTTGTTATTTTTCAGGTTGCCCGCAACCTCAGACTTGTCAAGAATCTGAATTTGGTTGTTGTCTCGATGGTGTTTCACCAGCTAAAGGAAAGAACGAAAAAGGTTGTCCACCGTTTGATTGTAATGCCACACTTTTCGGTTGCTGCCCTGATAAAGTTAACGTAGCGCAAGGAAACGATTTCGAAGGGTGTCCAGAAGAAATTTTACCAGCAGAATGCAGCATGTCTCAGTAAATTAATTTTTTTTTTTTTTTTTAAGCCTCAACGAGAAATAGTCGAGAAAAGTAAAAATAATTAATTTCATAATAATTTACTTACGTAGATTTGGTTGTTGTCCCGATAACATGACAAACGCAATGGGTCCTAATTTCAAAGGGTGTTTTGCTTGCGAAGGATCTGGAGAATGCGATTCGTGTAATGACACCGCATTCGGTTGTTGTCCGGATAATCTTCGTGCGGCAACGGGACCCAACTTCCAAGGCTGCGAAGAAGGTAAAAACTTTGTTTTCACAAAATTCCAAACCTATTTGTTATGATTTAAATAAATTCAAAACTCACCATTGTACTAATCGAATCAGGTTCAGGAGAAGTTATGGACTGCGCTAACAGCACTTACGGATGTTGTCCAGATGGTATCATATCAGCAGAAGGTCCGAACTTTGAAAACTGCGGTGTGATCGATTCGGAAAATTGCACTCTATCATACTTTGGTTGCTGTCCGGATGGCATTACTCCTGGTAATTTTACCTTTCCGTGGTGAATTGTAAAAATTTTTTCATAAAAGTTTTTTACGTTTTATGAAAAAAATTAATTTTTAGCTTTGGGAAGCCGATATGAAGGATGTAATACTTCTTGTTCATCGGAACCTTACGGATGCTGCGACGATAATATCACACCAGCTCATGGACCCAACAGAGAGGGTTGTTGCCTTAATTCACCTTTTGGTTGCTGTCCAGACAATATTCTTTACGCAAGAGGACCTAATTTCGATGGTATTCATTTTTTTTTCATTTGTTTATTATTGTTTCAACAATTACTAAAGTAAATAAAAAATTTAGGCTGCGGCTGTCAATACTCACCATATGGATGTTGCCCGGATAACGAAACTGCATCTAGAGGATACAATAATGAAGGGTGCGGATGTCAATACACTTCCTACGGCTGCTGTCCGGATAATTATACACCTGCTCCCGGACCGGGCTATCAAGGTTGTCCGTGCTATACATTCCAATTCGGTTGCTGTCCTGACGGTGTAACCGTAGCTAAAGGACCACAAAGATTAGGTTAGTATAAATCTCAATAAATATTAAATTTTCTCAAAAAGGAAAGTTGAGTGAGACAATTTTATAATTTTTAGGTTGCGGATGCGAAAATACAGAATTTGGATGTTGTTCAGATGGTAAAACACCAGCAACCGGACCTGAAAAAGGTGGATGTGGTTGCGAGGCATCTCAATTTGGTTGCTGTCCGGATGGGGTTGAAGAAGCTTTAGGAGAAGATTTTGACGGGTGTAAAAAGCAGCTTCAAGCACCCGGAGGTGAGAATGTGAAAATGATGGATTATAAAGTAAATTTTATACAATTACTAAAAATTTAATTTTTCGTTCACAGAGGTGTGCAAACTACCTAAAGATCGAGGTTCATGCCGAGATTTTACCGTTAAATGGTTCTACGATATGCAATACGGTGGATGTACAAGATTTTGGTATGGTGGATGCGAAGGAAACGACAATAAATTTAAAACGCAAGAAGAATGTAATGCGATTTGCGTGGCTCCAGAAGGCAAAGGTGAGATTTGAAAAAAAAATCATTCGTACCAACTTTGAAGTACTTCAACATTTGCTTAAAAAATAAAAATAAATTTCAGAAAGATGTGCTCTTCCAAAAGTATCCGGACCTTGTGAAAAATATTTTCCAAAATGGTACTACGACAATGAAAGAAAACAATGCGGTCAATTCATTTACGGTGGTTGTTTGGGTAACAATAATAATTTTGATACAAGAGAAGAATGTCAAGAAATTTGCTCTCCAGAAGAAGCAGCCGGTTCGTAAATTCAATCCTAGGAAGATACAAAAAAAAAAAAAAAAAAATTTAAAGTTTCAAAACATTCAAATGTAACAAAATTTTAACCGCAGATCCGTGTTCGCAACCCGTCGAAGAGGGACCATGCGAGGGAAGTTTTGCTCGATGGTATTACGACAAAGAAAGAAAATCATGTTTGCGGTTCCGTTACGGAGGATGCAAAGCCAACGGAAACAATTTTCTCACAGAATCCGCGTGTAAAGAACAATGTCTTCAACCTGGCAGAAGCAGAGGTGAGAATTTATTAAAAGAGTTTGTAATGTTTCACAAAAAAAAATCACAATCGGTGGGTTTTTCGACACACGGTTTCATTTTGTCATCCCATAAAAAAATATAAATGAATAAAATTACAGTATTAGCGGAGTTATGCCTACTCCAGAAAGATCCAGGACCTTGCCGAGGGTCGGTTTTACGATGGTATTATGATGACAAAGTTAAAGATTGTCGTCAATTTTTTTATGGTGGTTGTTTAGGGAACAACAACCGATTCAAAACTCAAGATGAATGCAAGAAAAAGTGTCCTATTTTAGATTACGATAAAGGTATTTTGTTAGAGAGAGAAAACATAAATAACAGCATCCGTAGAGCTATTTTAATTTGGCTTTTAAGCAGACGATACCTTATTAGAAGATGATTGTGGTACAGGACACTCACACTATCTAACAACTTTATAGTTTAATTTTTTTTTTTTTTTTTGGGTAGATTAACAAAAATCCTTTCCTTTTATTGGGGTATAATTAAACTTACTCACTTTAAATTTACAATGGGAGGAAAAAAATGAGAACCTTATTAATTAACAAATGGGTTAAAATTTGGATTAATTAATTATTTTGTAATTAGTAGTAGTTAGTTTTTAAGTAGTTTTTTTTTTTTTTTTTTTTTTTTACTAACACTTTCTTAAAACTATTTGGTATTGCATGTTTCTTAGATCATTGTTCTTTACCGAGAGAACCCGGAAATTGTGGAGAAAAAATACCAAGATGGTACTTCGATAATTCTGAAAATCGCTGCATGCCATTTTATTACACTGGGTGTGAGGGTAATGCTAATCGATATGAAACTCGGGAGGAATGCGAAACTGATTGTCCTCCGAGAGTTTGTAAGTTTTTTAATTATAAAAGCACTTTCAATGTACATATACCGACTCATTAAATGCACAAAATAATAATAATAATTTTATGTATATAAAAACGTGAGGGTTGGTTTGTTTGTCGCGGCGGTGAGAGATAATTTCAAATTGATTTTACAGACAAAGATTTATGTCACTTACCCGCATTGATTGGAGAATGTTACAATTACACGGAACGTTGGTACTACGATGCACAAGCGGGACGTTGCAGTCCATTTTATTACGGCGGATGTGGCGGAAATCAAAATAATTTCGAACGGCAAATCGATTGTCAAAAACGTTGCGAATCGTATATACCGGAAGAACGTGTAGACATTGCCACTCGAAGACCGGCAACACCCGAACCTGAACCCTTTAAAATCGGTATAATTTTATTAGTTATTTATTTTGAAATAATAATAATAATGTTTATATAAGAAAATTTTTTTTTTTTTTTTTTTTTTTTTTTTCGTCAGAATATTGCTTTTACGGTAGTGATCCAGGATCGTGTAGGCCATCTGAATTTTTACCCATGTGGTTTTACGACAGGGCTGATGGTGTTTGTAAACAGTTTTTGTATGGAGGTTGCGACGGAAATGGTAATCGTTTTAACACGAGAGAAGAATGCGAACATAATTGCGGAAATGCTCAAGGTATTTTTAAACACATTCTTTTCACAATTCGTTTTAAAAATTTTGAAATTTAAAAAAAAAAATATTTTTTTTTCAGATATATGTACTCTGCCTAAAACGGTAGGACCCTGTAGCGGTAACTACCCCCAGTGGTACTATGAAAGACAAACAGATAGTTGTTATGAATTTGATTATGGTGGCTGTCAAGGAAACGGAAATAGATTTAATACAAAGTTGGAAATTATTTTAGATTATAAATTATGAATTTGAAACTTGGCGATGTGTTTTAATCGTTTTTTTTTTTCTTTTTCCCCCCAAGATACGATTGTGAAATTAGATGCAGGCAAGGAGCAATAGAACCGCCGACTCCTCCGACAACGGCTCTAATTCCCACGCAACCACCTCCTAGACCTCACGATCCTACGGATATTTGTTACCTTAGAGTAGATCCTGGTCCTTGTTTGGGAGAACAATCATTATGGTATTACGATCCTTATAGCGAAAGATGTCAGGCATTTATTTATGGAGGTTGTATGGGTAACGCAAACAGATTTGAATCGGAAGAACAATGCGAAAGACAATGTGGACAATTTAAAAACCAAGGTACACCTTTTAAAAATAAAAATTTTCCCATTAAGAAAAAAAAAAATTATTATTATTATTAAATGTAATAAAATTTCACAGATGTTTGTTACCTTTCCTACGATACCGGTCCGTGCAATGGTCAATTCCAAAAATGGTTTTACGATGCATCAAATAAAATCTGCCGTGAATTTACATACAGCGGATGCGGCGGAAACAATAATCGATTTAGTTCTCTTCAGGAATGTGAAACTTTATGCGTCCACAGAGAAGAATCATTACCGTTGTCGAATGACACTAGCTTACCTAATCAAGGTACAATAATAATAATAATAATAATTTTAATATTAGCATGTTGGGGTGGTTTAACTCAGGGAACAACTAATCAATTAACTTACAAAAACGGTTTACGGCACTAACTTTATAAAATTTACTAATATTTTTCGGCCTATGTAGCTATATGTCGTTTGCACGTGGATTCTGGATCTTGTCATAATTTAGATTATAAACGATGGTATTACGAAGAAACAAAAAGAACTTGCATACCATTTTTATATAGCGGATGCGGAGGGAATTTTAACCGTTTTAAAAATTTTGACACTTGTATTAAGTTTTGCGTATCCCAATTGAGGGATGTTGCCCCGCCACCAGAACACGAAGATCGTAAGAATATCACTATAACATTTTTTTTATAAAATTAATTTCTCACACGCTTTTAAATTAATTCCATTGTCATTTTGAAATCAATTTTTAATTAAATAAATATTATTATTTTTAGCAAATGAAATAATTGTTCAAGTACCCGAGTATTGCAGAGAAGAACAAAGAAAATGTAATCAAATGCACTGTCCATACGGTATAGAAAAATTTGTGGATTCACAAGATTGTGAGCGATGTCGTTGTAATAATCCATGTAGAGAACAATATTGTCCCGACGGAACCAGATGCGCAATTGAATTATATCAAGATGAAACTGGAAGAGTATCGGCGAGAGGTTTATGTAGAGAAGGTATTTTTCATCAGAAAAATCATATTTTTTATAATAATCGTAATGACAAACCTTAATGTTTTTACTTCTTCATTTTTAGAAAACAAGCCGGGTCAATGTCCAGTTCTAGTCAACGGTGGAGGATCTTGCACGGCTGAATGTCAAACGGATGCAGATTGTCCCGGACCTCAAAAATGTTGTACAGCTAATTGTGCAATAGGACCCATGACTTCTTGCGTCGATCCCGTACGTGTTGAAGAACCGCCTGCTGTTCCGGCTACTACAAGTCCTCCGGTGTATCAAAGACCATTTTATGGAGGTAAAATTTTTCTTTTTTTTTTTTTTAATTTAAAGCAAAAAATTAAATTTTGTAATTTGTCGTAAAACTTACAGCACAACCTCCGACAATTATTGCTGATAATTTACATGTGAGTGCGCCGGAAGGCAGTTATGCGACCTTAAAATGTTCCGTTCGTGGAATACCCACGCCGGTAGTGTCCTGGAGAAAAGATAATGTTTTGATTGATGGTTCTGGAGGAAGGCATAAATTTTTAACCGATGGTTCATTACAAATAATTGGCTTACATGGTAGTGACGCAGGCGTTTACTACTGTGCAGCAAACAATGGCGTAGGGCCTTCAGTAGAAAAAGAATTCACTCTTGAAGTTACAGGTATTTCAATCACTTTGAATGACCATTTGGAACTTAAACTGGTGAAATATTAACTAAAAAAAAAAAAAGATAACAATTAATTATTTTTTTTTTAAAATCAAATTTTGACAAAACTAATTGGTGTTATTTGAAATTAATATTACTAAATAATGGCAGACTAATTTTTAATCATAATTTGCATGTAAAGCTTTCACTAACTAACTAACCAACAAACACTTTATAGATCCCACGCCAAGGCCCGCAGAAGTTATTGGCGATGAAAATACCTATGTAGTTGTTACACTTGGAACTCCCGTAATTCTTCAGTGCTACGCAATGGGTTGGCCACGACCTGGGGTTACATGGTGGCGAGGTGACAGAATGTTGCCACTTTCCTCGGGTCAATACGAGCAAAGACGAGATTTCTCTCTCCTAGTTAAATCCATTTCCCTGAGAAATTTAGGTCCTTATGTTTGCCAAGCTTATAACGGCCTCGGGAAAGCCGCTTCCGGAACGGTTACAGTTCAAGCAACCGGTCCCGTTTATTCAACGAATCCTGAAGATGCACCGTACTTTCAATATTTGGTGAATGTAACACAAAAAACCGAAGCACCCTATCGTCCTTGGCTAACGTATAGACCTCCAGTTACCTACACTCATACCGTAGAAACGACTCATCCTCCGCAAACTCCTCCTCCTCCTCCTCCCAGACATTTTACAACTCAACCTCCGCATCCTCAAACTGAACCAACTACTCAACAAACACCAAGAGTATTTGTAGGTCAGTATTCCAATCTAAAAATAATTAAAATTAATTAAATTAATAACTGGAACGTTCTAACTATTTAAAGGAAAGTACAAAAGTTGTAAAAATATTTTAACAAAAAATTTTATAAAAATTTCGCAGTACCTTTGGCGGTGAACATTTCATTGGACCAAACTAATTTCCCAATCGGAAGCGATATATCGATACCTTGCTCCACAGACGGTTATCCCGTACCCAGAGTAACGTGGTACAAGGACAACGAAGTGATACATCCATCTAGAAAAATTGAAATCACAGGTAATCGAATACATAATTGAGTCTTTTTTAAAAAAAGACAATCTGTAACAAAAAAAAATTTTTTTTTTTAACAATTACAGAAAGCAATAGATTAAGAATAATTCGAGCAGATGGAAGCGACAGTGGAACTTATAGATGCGTGGCACAAAATCAATACGAAGAAGTCAGTAATTCAATACAAATAACCGTAGAAGGTAAAAATAAACTTAAAAGTAAAAAAATTTGTTTTGAAGACTCACATTTAAATTTGTTAACAATTTTTTCTTCTTTTCCAGGAGTTTACATACATCCCAATTGCACGGATAATATATTTTTTGCAAATTGTGAACTTATCGTCAAAGCCAGACACTGTCAGCATAAATATTACGCACGTTTCTGCTGTAGATCTTGCACGAAAGCAGGACAACTTCCCTCCCACGGTCCACATTTGGATGACATGATTAAACAAACGAGTAGCAGTAACTGAAACTGTTTTTTTTTTTTTTTTTTTTTTTGTTAAACAATAATTTAAACGAACACGTAATTAATGGCAGAAATAAATAAATTGAATTATTACTGCAAAACAAACAAAATAGAGTGAAACAAATTGTATAAAAAAAAAAAAAAGCTCAACAAATACCAATCCTACATTTACAATTTAAACATAAATAATAAAATTGTTGTGTGTGCGTGTTAAATAAACGGTTGAAAATAATAATAATAATTATTTTCAATATTGTTATTGAATTTAAATTTACAAAACAATATACGTAACGTAAAATCTTTGAAAAAAAAAAACAGGTAACTTTACTAAAAACA
Organism: Pediculus humanus corporis; assembly: GCF_000006295.1. Classification (NCBI taxonomy): domain Eukaryota; kingdom Metazoa; phylum Arthropoda; class Insecta; order Psocodea; family Pediculidae; genus Pediculus; species Pediculus humanus. The sequence goes on along the minus strand of NW_002987862.1, from coordinate 631,227 downwards.
TTAAAAATTAAATAAATTGTTTCATGATGAGTTGACCTTTGAACTCTTCAAGTACCCAAACGTTTTCACAGTATAAAAAAAAACAATTTTCCTTTTTCTTTTATATGAAAGCAATAATTGTTAATTTAGTTTGTAAAATTAAAATTATTTAGTATAAATTAATAATAACTCTAATTATTAAAAATTTTTTTTAACAAAAATAAATAAATTCGTTATTAATATAATATTATGATTATTATGATTAAAGTACATGAAAAATTGTTATGTATAATAAAAAAAAAAAATATTTTAAATTTGTAAACAAGTATAGATATTAAGAGAAAAAACTTGTAAAAAGAAACATTAACTTTTCTATTTTACTAAATTCTAATAATATATATAACAAGAAAAAAAAAATAAATGCTTCTTTTTTTTTTTTTTTTATAAAAAAAAAATAAAATGTGGCCTTTTCAAATTTTCTTACTATTCTACAAGTCTTGAAAAAAAAAGTCGAGTAGTTAATAACTAAAACAAACATATTACCATGTCTTAGAGATCTCTATCTAAACTTTTTTTTTTTAAAAAAAAAAAAAAAAAAAAAAATTTAGATGATGTTACTGTAAGATTTTTTCGAGATGAATTTTTTTCTTTTTTATGAAGAAATTATAAACCTGAACCATTACAAAAAAAAAAGAAAAAATTAAAACTGCATTAATAGGGTAATAAATAACCCGCGAGTATCCTACATAAGTAAATTAATCAAATTTTTGTAACAATAACAAAAAAAAATCAATAAAATTTTAAAAAATTATTATTATTATTATTATTTTTTTCTTAATTTTCATTCGTTTGAAATTTTTCCGTTATGTTGTTGTCGATTGATAAAATTTTTTGAGACCTGATATTTTTTTAACATTTGCCATTTCTTCTGTCTGAAACGTTAAAAAATAGTTTTTTTTTTTTTTTCCCCTCGCCCTCATAAAATAAAATAAATTATTAATATTACCAAATTTTTAAATTCTTCGACATCGACGATGGGTATCAAAGATGGACGTCCGTGAGCACATTGAAAAGGCAATTTACAATTTTTCAATTCCTTTATCATTTGACTCATTTCCCCGAGGGATAATTTTTTATTAAATTTTATCGCATCTAATTTAAAATTATTAAAAAAAAATAAAACCTTATAAGAGATAGTCCAAATATCATTATTATTATTATTATTATTTTTATTATTACTGTGGCAAGCTTCCGAACAAAAATATTTGTGTAAGATTTTAGGAACTTTTAAAATTGTTCCTCTGGTTGCCGTCAATTCTTCTAATGCGCTCCTGATTAAAGTTTCAATTAAACTTTTTATAAAACTATCCTGGCACGATTTTTTCTACGAGAAATCAAAATGAAAATTTTTAATGGCGAATCGCAATCGTGCGATGTCAAAACAAAAATTTTTTCCTCACAGCTTTTGTGCATTTATCCGTCAAAAATTTCGGTATCGATTTGACTAGTATCGTTTTATCGGTTAACGGTTGACAGTCGAGTCCTATTTTTTCAAATTGCTCGTGAAAACTCGTTACGATTTCCACCATGGATTCATTTAAAGAACATTCGATTGCAGGCGTTAATGGCGTCGATAAAAATACATCATTATCTAAAATATAATCTGTGGAATTTTCTTTAATATTACGCATACCATATATAGTAGATATACCTTTACGATTTCGTTTACTAATTTATGTTAATTTTAAAAATAAAATTAAAATTTATGAATAAAAATTTTAAAATTGTCACGTTGTCAAAAAAAAAAAAAAGAATGCCGTTTTGAATTATTAACTTGTTGCTTTTTTATGAAAAATCACCACCAAAAAAGGTGAGAAAAATATCTTTTTTTACGTAAATCTCACTTCGGCAATAATAAATTCTTCGTTTGATGATAAAAAAAAAAAAAATTTTTTTTGTGCGTGATATTTACCATTCATTAATTTCTCCAATCGTATCCGTTCATCCACGGCATGCTGATCAAAAAGTGTTATCAATTCTTTTCTTTTAGGCCCTTCCACAATCATTTTTGCAACGATAAATTTTTTATCCAGTTGTCCTATTATCTGAAGAATTAAAAAAAAAAAAAAACTTTATATAAAGAAACAAACATTTTTTTTTTTTTTTTATAATTCACTCTTCCCCCGACCGAACGCGTTAAATAAAAAATTATCAAACGTTCGCTCTCATGAACATTAACAGAATAATAATAATAATAATAATACTAAACTAGTCGTTAATTGAAAAATAAAATTATAATTTTCCAGTAATGAAGATTACCTCGACTTCTGATAGTAATTCTTTGGTAAAAGCAAAAGAGTGAAGTAAATTGTGTACTTTAATGGCGCTGTAAGAAACCGATGCCGAGAGTATTTCCTTCTCGCAATAAATCATATTTTTTTCCGCCTTTTGCCGCATTTCATCGAATATTCCATCTGGAATTGCTGGTTTCGTAGAACCGCCTTTTAAAAACAATTATAAAAGCAATTAGCAACAATTAGTAGCGAGTACTCGAGTAAAATTTTAAAAAAAAAAAAAAAAAAACTTTATGATGAATCGCGTTTAACTCTCATTACCGGTCAATTCATCCTGCCATTTGACAGAATCTAATATTTTATTTTCCGTATTATCGAGTGCCAATGATATTTTCCGTTTTTTTCGGGGAGTAAGAGACATTATCCGACTATTTTCTATAATTGAAAATTTCGGTGTGAGACCTTTCGGTATGATATCCGGTCTTTCGGTCATGTGAAAAACTTGTTCGTTTCCCATCGTTGCGACAACATTTTCAACGGATTTTGGTGTTTTCCCATCTTCTGACGTTAATGGCAAATCTTTTCCTTTTATTGAATTGTCTCCTAATTCTTCTTTCGGATAAGTTTCTTCTAATTTTTGTCCACAGTTTATTATTTCACTCATTGAAGAAGCTCCATCATTTTCACTTGGTTGTTTTGAAAATAATGAAAAATCTGATGGCGGATTAGCCATTTTTACTTCTTCAGCTTTCATTTCAGGAGTATTTGAACCTATTATTTCTTGACTTCGGATTGGTTCAACATTGCCACAGTCATTCGAAACATTTTTAGCGATGGAATTATTATGATCCCTTAAAAAGTTTGTTTTAAAATTTTCTATACTTTGTTCGTTTAAATAAGCAAGATTGTGAACAAAAGTTGTTTCCGTTTGAACCATGACATCTTTTTTCTTCGAACTCGAATCCAACAATGGTTTTGAAAATTTATTTTTGGTGTCCTCGAAACATAAATTAATACTCAAATTTTTATCGTCTAGATTCGAATAATTTTCTAAATTATTACTCATACATTTTTCCATCCAGGTAATTATTTTTTTTTGAGGACTCATACTTTTAGCACCAAATGAATAATTTATCGAATTCCGATAATGAGATGTCCAAGACCCCGATAATTTAATACCAGAATTTTTTTTCTCGAAACTATTTTTTAAATTTCTAAAATTTACAAAATTTGACAGTACCATTTCGGATCGGGGAGATGCATTAAAATCAAAATATTTTTCTAATGCTTCATTCTGATATTTAGCTTTTCCAATATTTATTTCAGTTGATTCTTTAAAATTTTTCATTTTTATTTCCTTATTAGTATTATTATTATTATAAAAATAAGTTATTTTTGAATTGCTTTTTTTCGAATTTTCCAAAAATCTAAATGAATTTTCAATGGTTTTTTTTTTATCTTCGAAAATGATGTTTTTCCTAAATATCTCATCATTCAAATTTTCGATAACGTTTTTATCAATTCCCATTTTTCGTGTGAAAAATTTATTTTCATCTTCTGATATTTCATTTCTTATGATACGACACTGACGTACAGAAAAATTTTTTTCCCCCGAGTGATATTGCACTAAATTGTCATAAAAATTAGCAATACCTGAATTTCCATTCATTTTTTCTTTAATCCAATTATAAAATTCAAATACTGTGATATTTTGCATCATTGATTTTAACACTTCTTCAACATCAATTTTAAAATTGTTTAGATTGCTTCCACTTTTTACAGTTTCTAAATTAAGTTTTAATTTTTTTTTTGGTATTGGAGATTCGATGGAATCACAATTTTGTGATAAACCATAACTAATGGCTAATTTTCTATTAGATTTTGTTTCATCATTATGTGATTTAATTAATTTTGAACTTGACACATATTCTTTACAAATACTTTTCTTTTTACTTTCTTCATGTTTTCTTTTTACAAGTTTTCCTTTAATTGCATTTATCAAACAATTAGTGTTGTTTTTCCATCCATGTTTTGTCACATTGTCAGATTTAATTTTATTCGAAACCAATTTAGATTGTATGGTTTTGCTAGCATTGTGAAATACTTTTTTGATTGCTTTTCGAAAGCAATTCTTTAATACATCCCAATTTTTAAATTTTACTTTATTTTTTCTCAGATTAGTGGTAAATAATTCATATTCTGAGAGAGAACAATATATTTTTATAACATACACATTGTGAGTGGGATTAATTAAACTTTTTAAAACTATTTTTTCTTCTAATGAAGAAGCCGATTTAATACTCATTTCTTTAATATGATTACTTATCATATCGTTCACAACTTTGTGAATTGATCCTTTCGCTATAACTCTATTATTAACATATATCAGTTGCAATGAACTCGACAATCTAGGCTTCTTACTAATGAGACCCTTTATAAGAAAAACATTGTCACTGAATGTAGTTTTTTTTAAATATTTTGTCATAGTTACACCAAAAATTTTTTTTGTCGATTCCAAAATGCTATTTGTAGGCTGAGTTTGAAACAAAATTAAATTTTTATGCTCGTTTTTTAAAGTGAATGAAACCTAAACATGTGATAAACATATTTTGATATTAAGCAACCAATTGTAAAAAGAAAAGTACCTGAATTTGTTTTAAAAATATTTTTTTTTTTAAAGATTAAAAATTTTGATATCGAACTTTGAATGAATATTCACCTTATGATGAATCAGGCTCAAATATTTCAATTGTGTTTTTAGTTCTTCCAAATCAAAAACTTCATTTATTCTCTTTTTTCTAACTGGCATTGAAAACATAAAATCTTCAACACTGACAAAAGTACCGACATCTTTTTTAGTTGATGTGTGAAGAATGTTCAGCATTCGACCATTTTCAAATGTCTGTATGCATAAACCGCACATTAAGATTAAATCATAGAAATAATCTTTAAAAAAAATCATAAAACTTATGTAGTGCATTTTACTTTTATTGCAGTAACATTATCTCCCTTGGTTCTTGTTTCAATTCTTAATGTCTTACAAACTTCTACCAAACTACTTAAAGCTTGGCCTTTGTAGCCGTAGGTATTGATGGAACAAAAATGAGAATTATATTTACTAGTCATGTACCTGAAAGAAAAATATCACAATGATAATTATATTTATAATAATTTTAAATTATTTTTTTAAAAAAATTTTTAATTTAAACTTTTACCTTTCTCCTACTTTTTCTAAATCACTTATTCCAATTCCATTTCCATTATCTATAACTTGAATTAAAAATTTTTTTAAATCTACCCTTATAAGGATAGTTGATGATTCAGCATCAAGAGCATTATAAACCTGAAGAAAGCAAAAAAGAAACTAACTAAAAGATTTAACTAATGATTATAAGTTACAAAAAAAAAAAATTTGATTTTTTTACAAGTTCTAGAACACTCTGAACCAAATCTGTTATGACGTTCCCGCTTTGAAATTTAACAATGGCTTCTGGAGGCAATTTTTGAATCGACATTTGTAAATACGTCAATAATATCTAGTTATTTACAATTATCAAATCTTCTTTAAAATAAATTATATTCAAAATTAAAAAGAAAAAAACTCCCTCAATGTAAATTAATTAACACTAAATAATTAATTTTCATTCTTAAATTTAAAAAAATCAAACCGTTAAAATTTTAAAAATTTTCAGGTGGCAACCTTGCAAAAAAAAGTTCTATGACTCAATACGTCAAACTTTAGTTTTTCGCGCCAAAAATTTCACAATGGATTATTCATTTGTTTTTTGTGTGTGTGTGTGTGTTCAAAACTTATTTTATATTTAACAAAAATTTATAAATTCTGCACATTTATAAGTAAGTAAATTATAAATTACATAAAACAAATTCTTTTTTTTAAAATTACTCATGCGAAACCATAAATTTTTTTCCTTATTTATTTATTTTTATTTAGAAAAATTATTTGCTCACACAAACATGTAATATTATAATTAATAATTTATTTCACGCTTTTTTTTTTTTATGTGCGTATAATAAAACATTTTTTTTAAATAAAAGATACTCTATTAAGATAATAATAAATAAAATATCAATACTTCAACATTGAATTGATTAACTGTCTAACAACAACAACCCTCCATATATTAGGGTTTGGTTATATGATGTATCAATTTGTATATAATGATTAATAGATTTATAGTAATAAAAAGTGATAAAACGTTACACTATTAATCATACAACTAGTTAAAATATTTTTATAATATAAAATTATTTTATTTATTATTATTATATAAATAAATTTTTCATCATACCATACTCTTTGTTAAATAATATCTGATTAATATTTAAAGTTTTTCATTGAACTATTACTCTTTCATTTACCCAAAAGAAACTTATTATTATTATTATTATTATTATTATTATAACTAAAGTTTGTAGTGGTTTGATATTTTTATTGCTTACATTTTAAAAAAAAAATGTAATTTCATTCAAAGGAAAAAAAATGTGTATTTACACATTATTTATATTTATATTATGTTAATTTTTTTTTTTTTTTTTTTTTTTTTTTATAAAGGAAAAAAGGAAAAAAATTAAAAAAAAAAAAAATTTTAATATAAAATATATTTATATATATTTTTATATTTATGCGTTGACTAGATTTTTAGGCATAACAGTTGGATGCCTGATCAAAACCTGATTTTATCGAAATACCACCACCCCCGACTGTGATATGATAAAATGATGATACTTCCCCCCTAACCTCCCCCCCTCCTTACAACAACAACACTCCTGGAACTTAAAACATTTTTTATGGAAAGGGTTTTAAATTACATGCAGATTTTCACATTCAAAAGGTTTTTCATAATAATAATAATAATATGTAAATGATTGTTTGTATTTTTTTCGTCTGGAAAAATTTTTATTTACCCCAAAAAATAAATAAATTAATTAATTAAATTATTAGAGTAATTAAAAAGAAAAACGTAATGGGGCAAAGAAAAAAAGGGAAGGAAAGGGAAAAAAAAAAAAAAAAAACGTTTTTCTTTTCTTTTTTTCCTTTTTTTTTTTTTTTTGTTACAAACAACATTAAATTTTCATTTTGTAAATTATTTTTAATATTGTTAATGTTATTCGTGACTAAATCATTATTATTATATTACCACCGTCAGTATTTCGTGGGGGTGGAGGGGAGGGGGAACATTAGAAAGTAATAAAATTTTAATCAGTAACTTAAATTATAATATTGCATTTTTCTTGCAACTTTTAAAAAAAACACAGAATTAACAGAACTTTATTATTATTATTTTTTTTTTTACGTGGAATTAGAAAAACAAAAAACGGATAAATATTAAATATTATTTTGTCGCATCCACGTCGTCCTTTTTTTTTTTTTTTTTTATAGGTCAATATAAGATAATTATCCATTTTTAAACGATCACATGACATTGGTGGGCGTATTTGAGATATGTTGATGAAATTTTTTTTTTTTTTGAAATGAAAACCTTAAACCTACGTTCGAGATCAATGCCCCCCCTCGAATAAGAAAAAAAAAAAAAAAAAGATTAATGGTGATAACATTTATCAAAGTCTTTGTGTCCGTTTCCTTCTTATTATACACGTGTAATTAACAGGCAATGGTTTTTGGCTACTTTACGAATTTTTTTTTTTTCTTTTATAATTATCCAGAGAGAGAGAGAAAGAGAGAGGGGGGGAGGGGGGGAAATGAAACCCATCTGTGTATGTGTTGTAATAATTTATGAAAAACAATAAGAAATAAACAAGGGGGTAAAATATTTGAAAAGGTTTTTTGCGTTGTAAATATTAAAATTAATCAAAAAAAAAAAAAAAAAAAAGTGTCAAATGGTGTTTTTCCTTTTAAAAGGTAAATTCAAATAATAATAATAATAAAGGATCAACAAACTTACGTTTGGGGATTTAAAGAAAACGTCTAGGAAGAAAGAAGAAAACATAGGAAAAGTGAAGAAAAGACGGTAAGGACTAACGTTAAAATAAACCTTGTCGGTGATAAATCTTTAGAATAAGGAACGATCCTCGCGATGTTATCGGGCACCACCTGAGCTCACTCTCAGGGAAGAATCAACTTAGATAAAACGACGAAGATAAATTGTTAAGGGTATAAAACAACAACAACAATAACAAACAACGGCTCAAACAATTTTTTAAATGGATTTTAACAACTTACGTGCCACTTTATTAAACATTTGCAAAAAAAAAACGCCCAAACGAAATGAAATGGAGAATATAAGCAAGAGAAATTTTTACTTTAAAAAAATTTTTTTTTTTTTTTTCTAAAAGGAAAAATAAAGAAAATGTGTGTGAGAGAGAGAGAAATTTTAAGGATTATTCCTTTTTTTTTTTTATCTTAAGGATTCGCCATTTTCTTTTTTTTTTTTTTTTGAATTTTAAAAGAGATTTAAAACGGTTAGAGAAAAAAAAAAAAAAGTAATGGTAAATTTGTCGCTTTCGAAATGGCGACATTTTAAATTTACGACTTTTTTTTTTTTAAAAAAAAAAGCGTTGAATAAAAGCTTAAAATCGGTTTTCTTTTTTTTTTTATTTAAACCTTGTTTTATTTGTCAAAATAAATTTAATAATAATAATAATGATAATGATAATGATACAAATTACAAACATTTTTATTGATTTAATCATCAAAATCGAACGATAATTAAAAAAAAAAAAAAAAACAAAAAACTTCCGGTAACGTAAAAATTTTTATCCGACGGGGGTAAAAAAAAAGACAAATTTATTAACCTTTGACCTTATTTTTCTCGTATTTTTTTTTTTTTTTTAAATTAAAACCACGATAAAATCAAATCAAATAACAAAAAAAAAAAAAAATCGAATGTTTCCGTTCGAAAAAAAAAAATAAAAAAATAAATGAATGAATGAAATGATTTAGTCGTGTCACTTTTTTTTTTATTATCTAATGCCACGATATTTTTTTATATATTAATAATTTAACACCTGTTTGAATTTTTATAAGAAAGAAAAAATTTTGTTTTGATCGAGTTTTCAAAATGGCCGAATCGAAAATTATAATTAATGTTTAACTTATAAGTCGGGCAAACTATAACATCAGGTTTTCAACTTATCCAGGTGATTCCAGACAACAAAAAAATTTGTTTTGGTGATTTAAAAAAATTCTTTTTTTTTTAATGATAAAATGAAAACCGTTTCGGTTAATTTTTTTTTATTATCCATTTCGGAAAATCGGTTGCCGAATGGAAGCCGACCGATATTGTTACGGATATTAATATTACGATTTTTTTTTTTTTTTAAATAATTGTGTTCCCCTTGGAGGAGGGGGAGGAAGAGGAGGAGGAGTGAATGGGTGGGGGGAGGGAGGAGGGAAGAGTAACATTAAAAAAAAAACCTACTAGAAAAAGTTGATGTGTAAAATATTCATTTTTTTTTTTTTTTTTTTTTTTTTTTTTTTTTTATCCATAAGATTTCCTGCGGCGACGAAATAATGATAGTAATTATCATTTTGTTTTGTTTTAAAAAGAACGTTTTAACGATTGTTTCAAAATGATCAAAACGTGTTTTTTTATAATTATTCTAAATGAAATCTCTTTGTTCCAGGTAATATTATGTTTTTTTTTTTTTTTAGATGTGGCCATCTTCCAGGACCAATCAAAATTAACCGTGATGAACTTTTGACAGATTTAATAAATGGACTGGAAAAGGAGAAGAAGAAGAAGAAGAAGAAAAAAAAAATATTATTATTATTATTATACGTTTATCCGGAAGAAATTTTTTTTTTTTTAAATTTAATTTCTTCGATTGATTATTATTATTATTATTATTATTATTTTTACGTGATAAAAAAATTTTTTTATACAAAATATCGATGGATGGATTCATGGAGAAAAAAGAAAAAAGGTAGTAATGATGATGATAATAATAATATATTTTTTTTAATTTCCGGAATGAATTTATTATTATTGGTTCTTCATTATAAACGTTTTTTTTTTTTTTTTTTGAATCTCCTTCATCCGGTAATTAATCCGCCATATTTGATTGCTTCGAAACGAAAAAAAAAAATTTTTTTTTTTTATTTTTAAATTTTCTCCAGGCGTGATTTCGTTTTTTTTTTTTTTCTTTTTTTTAAGGTACGCCCATTTAATAGCTAGGTTATGATCGATTTGTGTTTTCTAGTTCTGGGATTCGTGAACAAAAAAAAATATTCCAAACCTATTAACCATTTTTTTTTTTTTTTCGAATAAAAAAAAAACTCGTACGTGTTTTTAATTTTATTTTTTGTAAACTTTTTTTCTTTTTTTTCCACATTTGTTTACATGTTTAATAATAATAATAATAATAATAATAATAATAATAATAATAATAATAATTTTTTAACATATCGCAAAAGGATTTTTATCGTGTTATTCTTTACTGTTTGTTGCCAACCGTTTGTTTATTTTTGAATTTTTTTAATACCTTAAAGTCAAACACGTTGTTTGATAATTAAATATTACCCGAAGGGGGGGATTTCGTACCTGAAAACTTGTTGTTTACTTTTAAACTTACTCATTTTTAATAAAAAAAAATTAAAAATAAAAGTTAAAAAAAAAAAATGACAAAAACTCGTTTTCCACTTTTTTTTTGTTTCGGTTCAAAAAAAAAAAAAAATTAAATTAATTTTGTTATTATTATTATTATTATTAAAATTAAATTTTTTTTTTGAGTTAAATTAAATATTTTTAATATCGTTAAATATAAATTTAGTAAAATGGAAAGGATAAAAAAGGAAAAGGAAGTAGATAGATAGAAAAGAAGCTTTTTTTTTTTTTACGAAGCTAAAACGCGAAAAAGCTTTTCTTTTTTTTTTTTTTTATTACGACGTTTAAATTGTTTTAAAAGTTATCACAATAATTAAAATAATTAAAATTATATTAAAGAAAGAAAAAAGAATAAAATGAGGGTGACAGTAAGAAAGAAAAAAAAAGAAAAAGAAAGAATAATAAAAATAAACAAGAATCACCGTGGATTTTGACAATGAACAAAATAAGGAAATAAAGAAAGCAAAACGAAACGGAAAATAACGGAAAAGAAGAAGACGAGGAAGGGGGGGTTCCAGGTGGATTTATGGCACAATTAGCACCCCGAGTCGTAATTTATGGATGTAATAAAATGAAGTGGAATCAGAAAGTGGAGAGAGAAAGAAAGAAAGGGAAAAAGATAGAGAGAAGGAACGTGGTGGTGGTGGTGGATGACTGCCTTTTAAGATAATATTTTCTTACGTTTAAACATTTCAAATCTTTTTTTTCTTTTTAAATAACGTGGTAGTAGAAAAAAAAACAAAATGAATTCTTCTAGATACACGTCCGTTCGAACGTATTCGACACCGAAAAATAATACATACACACCAAGAGACGATGACTTTGTAAATTTTAGGGAATGGATTAAAATGCACCCGTGCCAAAAAAAAAACACGATTATTATCATTATTATTATCATCATCATCATCATCATCATCATCATCATCATCATCATTATTATTATTATTTTCTAAATGTTTTTTAAATCATTGTTTACCGTTTGAACATCTGATTAAGTGATTAGTTTTACCGACAAGTTAATTTGAAAAAAATAAAAATATTTTTCCAGTAATTACAACGGTCACGGGGTGTCAATCTTACTTTTCCATTCATTCATTCACTCAATCATTCATTCATTCATTCATTCATTCATTTCAATATAAATTTGATTAAGTGTTAAATATATATAAATTAAAATGATGCTACCGTAAAATACAAGGTTGTAATAATGCTACGAAGTTTCATTTTTTTTTTTTTTTTTTTTTTTGTATTAAATTTCAACCGGGTTAATAAATACCAACCTAAAAAAAAAAAATTTTTTTTAGTAACCTACTAATTAACCTAGTAAATAAATTTTTTTCAACAGGAAAATCACGATGACAAACAAACAAACAAACAAACAAACAAACGAGACGATTTCATTCACCTCCACCTCATCATTTTGTCCTTCGAGGCTTGTCCTTCTTGAAAACGGTGGCCGGTCGGTCCGCCGTCGGGTTGATACCATCAAAAAAAAAATTTTGTTGTGTCACGACCCGACATTTAAATTTACAAATTTATATTTTCCGTCACCGATATATAATAATAATAATAATACATCCTTTTATCATTATTAAGATTAAAATCGTCAACTACAACGACAAACGTCGTACAAACAAGTGGAAAACATAAAAATTGATATCGAAAAAAGTAACCGAAACGATTTTAATGAATCTAAGAAAATTTGATTTTGTCGTGGCAGCAAACAAACAAACAATTATATTTGCTGTATCGTTCGTGTGCGTGCGTGCGCGTGTGCGCGTTACGTGTTTTTTTTATTACGTAATTTCATACCTCACGATAATAATTCAAAAAAAAAAAAAAATTTTGAAAGACGTTGGGGGGTCAAACCTGATAACCTTTTTTTTTTTTTTTTGTTAATAACGTGACAAGATGGTACTAACACCAGACAATTTACGACACTAAAAGTTTTCCTCGATTTTTTTTTCTTCTGCTTTTTTTTCATCGTCGTCGTCGTCATCGTCGTGACCTTTTTTTTCGCAATACGATTTCAAAATTTTTTTTTTTATAAAAAAAAAAAATAGAAACGAATAACGCCGTGAAAAAAAATTTCTCATTCTCTTAATTTTAACATATTAATTAATAATAATAATAATGATAATGATAATAATGATAACATGATGCACAGGGGAAATTTTTTTTAAATTCAGGTACGATAGGATAAAATTAAAATTTTAACGTGAACGTTTGGTTAATATTACGTAATATTAATCTTGTAATTTTAGGTTTTATAAGAAATGATTAGAGTAGAGAGAGAGAGAAATTTTTTTTTTGGGTAAAGAAGGAGAATGAAAAAAAAGGTATAAACGCCGCTCACGATTTTTTATAAGAAAGATAGGTATATATATATCGAAAAGAAAGACCTGAACACGCTACACGTACATTAATTGTGAGCTGTCAAGTTTCCCCCCCCACCAAAAAATAAGTTGAGGTTTTTTTTTTTTTTTAGGGGAAATGAGTGGTGTAAAAGGGGGAGAGAAAAGAGGTAGAAAGAAAAAAAAAAATTATCGAAACCATGCTGAGCCCTTCCTCTGAATGATCCGAACCGCTCAGCATGCCATGTCAAGCGTGGAAATGCTTAAAAATGGGTGGCCTTATCCTTACCCTGGGGGTCAAATCACCTGCGGTATGAATTTTTTTATAAAATGATTTTTACGTACATATGCTCATACGTAACCCAACGTGATTTCTTACGTTTCAACACATACGCAATATGCGGGTGTAATGAGGGTGTGTAAAAATATACCAAAAAAAAAATCATTTTAATATTCGTGTAGATTTCTTACCGAAAAAATTGTTTAACCTTATCGTACTTGGTACCGTCGTCGGGTTAAATTATTGAAAAAACAACCACCACCCCCCTTTCCACCCTCTCACCCCCCCAAAAAAACAAAAGAAAATTTTCTTTGACGACATTGGAGAAAAAACGAAATTAACATTTCCTTTTTGCGTGTTACTACCAACCCCGGCAAAAAAAAAAAAAAAATTTATTTAACTTTTAATGAATTTCGAATGAATTATATGTATTGAATAATAATAATAATAATGATAATAATAATAAATTCGTTCGGTTGTGCGGTTCACGATTTAAAAAAAAAATGAAAACGTTTTAAAGGCGATAAGCTGTTGATTAATTTAAAAAAAAAAAAAAAATGCTGCCGAACGTGTTTTTCATAATGAAAATCACGAGTTCCCCCCTCCCTCTCTACCCTACTCCCACGACAAAACCCCGGCCGGCCGGTCTCCCCTTTCGCATCAGTCCCGAGGGGGGGGGGAATTCAAATTTTTTTTTTTTTGTCAGACGCGAGAAAGTATTAAATAATAAATTGATTTTGACCGCGAGAAAAGGTTTTTTTTTTTTTTTTAACAAGTTTATAAATACACGATGAAACTAATCCGAAACGGGTCATTAGACAAACATGACTATAAGGTTTTTTTTCACACGGTTTTTTCGTAAATTAATAAAAAATTTTTTTTTTTTATTAAGTTGCCGACCTGTGCAAAGAGATTATCAGAAAAATGGCGGCGGTGATTTCGATTTATTTTTTTTTTTTTTGCGAAATCGTGGCAGCTGATTTTTTTTCTTCATATTCCGCCATCTTTTTTTTTTTTTTTTTAATCAAAGGTGTGCCGGAGTTAAAGCACCTGCCCCAATAAAACCCAAAAATCCGAATTTTTTTTTTTTTTTTTAATATTATTATTATTATTATTATTATTAAAATAAATTTTTAAGATTAAACGTTGAATAAAAAAAAAAAAATGGCGGACATCTTGAAAATCTTGATGACACGATAATAATAATATTATTATATATCGAAAAACTAGTTTATGTATAAATAAATATATTATACTATGTATCGAGTTTAATCACTTGTCAAATACATAATCGAATGTTTTATTACGTGAGTATAATGAACACATATATATACATATACGTAATAATAATAATAATAATAATAATAATAATAATAATAATAATAATAATAATAATAATTGTTATTATTATTAATAAATAAAATGAAAAACTTGCCCCATTCAATAAACGTTTTATTTTTATTGCAAAAAAAAAAAAAATTTTTTTTTTTTTTTTTTTTCGTCAAACGAAAAAATTTAACGGAAGTGATGTCTGAGCATCACCTATTTGTTCGTTCGTTTGTTTGTTTGTTTGTTTGTTTGTTTGCTTGTGTCGACGTGCATAACATTTACCGACGGTAAGTAATTTTTTTTTTTTTTATTTGATATCGAATCGAAAATTGAATAATGACGCGTTAATAATTTTTTTTTTTTTTTACCGGCGGTTTAAAAATTTTTCCTTTTTGTTTTTGAGGGGTGTTAGGGGGTGGTGTTGGAGGGGTAGTTTCTGAGAAAAAAAAGGAAGAGAGAGAAGGGTGATAGTAAAAGGTTTTGAAAAAAAAAATTTTTTTCTTTTAAAAACTTATTTTTGACCTCTGAAATTCCACACAAAAAATATAATAATAATAATTATTATTATCACTACGGAAATACATTAAATTTTATATACATAAATTATTATTATTATTATTATTATTATTATTATTATTATTATTATTATTATTATTAAAAGGGTTGAGGATATTGTGAAAATTTAAAAGGAGAAAATTTATTTTTTTAAGTGAAAATTTTAATTTTTTTTTATTAATAATAATTTTAAAATTTAAATTTTTTTGGAGGAGAGAGGATGGGGAGGGGAATATTGGCAACACTGTTTTATGATATCTGAAAAATTTCAATTGTTATTTGTTAAAAATTTTCGGTTATTATACCTGTAAATAAAATGACAAATTTTTTTCACGTGGAAGGTACCAAGGAGACGTAAGAAAAAAATTTTTTGTTTTGTTTTTCTTTCGACAGCGTTTCCGGTTTTTAAAAAGACGTGGAAATTTTTTTTTTTTTTTTTTTTTGAATGAGATTGATTATAATTCTAACCTTTGTATAGATAAAAAAATTTTTTTTTACCACGGTTCAGAAGTGAATGATCCAAAGATTGAAAACAACGTAGATAACCCAAAAGTTAAACAAAAAAAAAAAATTTTTTTTTTTTTTTTTTCAATTAAACTTAAAAAGGGGATTTAATTTTCTTTTTTAATAAAAATTTTGCTCTCATTAATGTAGATTTAACAATAGCAAATTTATTTTTGTTTTCGTTAAATACATGCTAAAAAAAAAAACGAAAAACATGACACGTGACATTTTTTTTAAAAAAACATTTCGTCGCTACTTTTTAACTATTTTTATTATCATCATCGTCATCATCATCATCATCATTATTATTATTATTACTACCTTCATTTATTTAAATGAATTAAGGGAAATGCTTAAAAAAAAAAAAAAACGTATTAACACAACTCGTGTTATGTGTGCCGTGTAATTAGAAAAGAAAAGAGTAAAAAAAAAAAAAATTAGAATTAGAATTAGAATTATTATTATTATTTTAAAACATTAATTAAGATATCAAAATTAAAAAAAAAAAAAACCTAAGAGAGAGAGAGAGAGAGAGAAAACTAAAACCACGTATGGATTATTTGAGAGAGAGATTAAATAATTAAGTCTAGGTACACGTTTAAGAAAAAAAAATTGAAAAAATTGAAGAAAATTTAAATTTTTTTCCGGAAAATTTTCCCGTCGTCTGCTTTAAAAAAAAAAAAATTAATATTATTATTATTTAATAGTATTAAAAATCGAAAGTGATTCCATACTTTCCCCTCTTTCTCCTCCCTCCCCCTTCCCTCCCCCCTCAAAAAAAAAGTAAAAAACTTTGGATTTACATTAACAAAATGGTGGTGTTCGACCGGTCGTGACGTCATAAATATAAATCTCGGTTTCGCGAATGTTATAATCTTGTTGTTACGATAATGATTCCAATTGAAAAGACTGGAATCAAACAAACTAACAAACAGACGGACAAACGTACAAACGAAATCATTAAATAAAATAATTTTAAATTATCATCATATCGATTCGCATACCTTCGTATCATTAACAATAAAAACAAAAATTTATTAATAATAATAATAATAATCGATTGTTTATCGATTGTTTATCAATCGCTATTATTATTATTATTATTATTACGAAGAGTAGAGTGAGTATTTAAGCTCATTGCATGTATTAAAAAAAATATTTTTAAACGAGAATGACGACAGGTGGTCTATATAAAAACCAACCTCAGCAAGTTTTTTAAAAATTTTATAAACAAATAATTAAAAAAAAAAAATTATAAACAATTAAATATAATGAAAAGTATGCGCGAGTTTTTTTTTGTAAATATAAGAAAAAAATATTTCATATGGCACATGGCCTTGTTTATTATTTTGTCGAACATATTTCTCTCGTTAGTATCGTTTGTTTTTCGTTTGTTTACAACAATTCTCGTACATTTTTAATCCCCCCCTTTTTTTTTTTAAAAAAAAAAAAAATAAATTTTTGACTTTTCTCAAGTGTATTGAAAATGAGGTAGGATTCTCTCGTTCGTTCGTTCGTTTTAAGCTCTTCCCCTCGCCTCCCCTTCCCCTCCACCCCCACCCTCACCCTCACGATAAGAAAATAATTTTTTTATCAAACTCGTATTTAAATTATTTAAAAAATTTTTTTTCCTTTTTACCTGAACATTTAAAAAAAAAAAAAAAAAAAAAAAAAAACTTGTTCAGACATTCTCATAGACAGCCTCCAGCTGCGAGAGGTCTATCATTTCACCGACTCAAATCAAATCACATAAATATTCCCCCCTCTTCCCTCCCCTCCCTACACCCTCCCCCCCGAAAAAAAAATCCCTCCGATTTTATATTAAAATCATTTTGAATTTATTATTATTAATAATTTTCACTTGTAGCGTTTGTCGGAATTTTTTTTTCTTTTTGTTACTCGGTCCTATGGAAAAAAATTTATTATTATTATTATCATCTTGGATTGTTTGTTGTTTGTTTGTTTGTTATGTATTTTGATTGACTTGAGGTTATCAGATATCATTGTCGACACTTTTAAAAAAAAAATTATCGCGATTTAATTTACGAATTATTTGACCTGTAAATGATTTTCTTAAAAATAATAATAATTATTATTATTATTGTCTTCTGACACGAATAAATAAGTTAATAATAATAATAATAATAATAATGAAAAATAAATGGTCGTTTTTTTTTTTTTTAAATCAATGAAAATTTAATATAAATGACAAACAAAAACACACGAAAACGAATCGTACCATTTGTGGTTGTTGTCGTTTGTTGTCTTTGGTAGTGGTGGTGGTGAGTCCGGGTGGTGTTGGTTGGTTGTTGGACACAAACAAAATGTTTTTTTTATTCGTTCCAGTTAATATATATTAAAATAAACAAAATATTCCAAGTTTTTTTTTATAGCGTAAAGATAATCTTTTGTAATTTTTCATTCAGAAAACCAACAACAACCACCAAAAAAAAAAAAAATTCTTCATTGAAATTTTTTTTTTTTTATATTATATTTTATTAGTATTGTTGTTGTTGTTGTTGTTGTTTTTTAACTTGAAACATTTGTTTTAATTTTTTCCTTTTTTTTTTACGTTATAACGTAAATGTCGTGGAACGAGAATAAAAAAAAAAAAATAATTTTAAAAAGAAAGTAGTAGTTGGCATTTTAAACAACCGATCTAAATTATTTATAGCTTTTTTTTTTATATTATCCCTTTTATTTATTTATTTATTTATTTAAATTGATCATAAATGAATCAATGAAACAAACAACAAACAAACAACAACCAAAAGTAAGGCACGAAAAAACTTAATGCGTGGGATCAACCATTATTTATAAATGAAAAAAAAAAAAATTTTTTTTAATAAATGAACACCGTCACAAAATTTCCTTTAAAAAAAAAAAAAGAGCAAAATGAAATTAATGACACGACAATAACATTATAAATTATTATTATTATTATTATTTATAAGATTTGATATTTTTTCCAGCAGAAAAAAATTCTTGAGATAGGATTTACGTTCTTATCAGCCTTGTGATAAGGAATGATTGAGAGAGAGAAAGTACGAGAAAATTTTTTTTACAACAAACAAATCAAAAGATACTCGTTTTGTTCCTTTTTTAATAATAATAATAATAATAGAAAGGGGCGTAACCGATCGTTTGACCTTATCAATAAAATAAAACGGAAATGATAAGGGGAAAAAAACGTTAAAATTAAAACCACGACGAAAATTAAATAAAAAGGAAAATTATTTATATTATTATTATTTAGCTACCTGTGCAATTTTTTTTTTTTTTTTGGTTGTTATTTTCCTGGAGAAGATTGAAAGGAAGGGGGTAGGGAGGGAAACAAACAAACAAACAAACAAATAAATTAACAATTAAATTTATAATTTATATTTTACAGAGAGAGTTTTTAACACGTTTTTATTAAATCGGACGCACGCACGGTTGCGCAAAATAATTCGTAATAATTCTCCAGAGAGAGAGAGAGAGAGAGAAAAAAAAAATTCCAGTCGAATATGATGACGTATGTTTTCTGTTTAATATCCTCTCTCTTTCTCTCTCTCTTATCATGTAAAAAAATTATTTTTTTTTTTTATTTTTTACTTAAAATAAATTTTTTTCTTAAAAAAAAAAAAAACTGGAAAAAATCGCGTGGAAAAAAATCATATCGCCGCCATTTTTTTCCTTCCCTCCCTTTTTTTATTTTTGTTTTCTTTGCATGTCTGACATTTTTTTTTTTTTATTCTTATCTAATTTAATCGAGAGTTTTAAAAATGATATCATCCATACCACGCCCTTGTTTTAAAACGGGAAAAAAATTTCCCACAGCAAAAATAACAACGACAGCAACAACAACAACAGCAGCAAAAAAAATGCAATTAAATTCGTAAATATACATCGAAGGTTTTTTATTTTCATAACGTTAATAATAATAATAATAATTAACCCGGTAGGAAATAAATGAGGATTTTTAAGTTGAGAGAGAGAGAGAGAGAGAGAGAGAGTGAGTAAGAGAGAGAAGGAATGAATTATCCAGGAGAGGAGAAAATTGTTGGAAAATTGAACAAGACGGAATAATATGTAGACTTTTGTAGAGAGAGTCGTAAATTTTAACGCAGCTGCGAGCTGTCGGACCTTGTTTTCTATTTTGTCTAATTTTATAAAACTACGTTTTTCTTTGCCCCCCTCCCACCTTCCAAAACCTCCCCTTTCCTCACCCCTCCCTCGCTCTCCTTCTCCCTCTGTTTTTTTTTTGAAAACCGGAACTGGAGAAAATGCATTTTGAAAAGTGTTGATTCCGAATTTAATAATTAATTTGCAAACGAAAAAAACTTTGAAAAAAAAATTTCACGTCTGAAATTTGCTCACTGGAGAAAAAAAACAAAAATTTGGAGAAAATTTGTGTGTTCTCCCCTCCATTCCCTCCCCCCTTTTTTTTTAAATTGATTACATTTAAACTTTGAAAACCGTGAAAATATATTTTTTTTTTTTTTGGAAATTTTTTCCAGCAAAACCGTGAAACGTTTTTTTTTCCTCCAGGAATTAAAATTATTTCTTATTATTAACCGTAGCAAAAAAAGTAATTTCGATTTTTTAAAAAAAAATTTCCCCGCCATTTTTTTTTTTTTTTAAATTCTCCGTTTCTCCAAAACGAACGCCGAGAAATTATTATTTTATCGTGTAACTAACGATCATGAAGAAAGATTTAGTTTCTAAAAAAATTCTCCAAAAAAAAAAAAGTTACTGGAGAAAAATTTTAATTATAAATGGAACGTTTTCAATGGACAATAATTACAAAAAAAAAACTTATTAATTGAAAATTTTTTTCCTTTTTTTTTTCTTTTTTTCCATTTTGTTTGTATCTCCGCCCTCCATTAAATTAGCAAGTTTTTTTTTTCGTTAAAATTAAATTTCCCCCCCCCTCTGCCTATCGCTCTCTCTCTTTCTTTCTCTCTTTTTCTCTATTTATTTTATTTTGTTCTTAATTAAAATAATTTACTCGAGGCTGGATGGAACTGGAACATTAATAAAAAAAAAAAAAAAAAAAGGTTTTTTTTTTTGGAGAATCAAAAAAAGACAAAATCTTAAATGCCTCCCGGTCATCTTGATCATTAACTTTCTAATTTAAATGAGGTCCATCGTCGTGTTCCAGCGCGTGTGTCCACACACACACACACACAATTATTTTCTATCTTTTTCTTATCAACAATAAAGTTAATATCATTCCGTCTTTTTCTTTTTAAACATCATCTCAAACCTTTGTGTAACTTGTTCTCCAGACTTTTTAAAATCAAGGTAATCATTCAAAAAATGATTTTCTGATTATCTTTGACGATAAAACAATAAAAACCGATGTGTCCCTTTTTTTTTTTTGGAATGGAATTGTTGGTGGTGCGGGGTGGGGCAGGGGTGGGATGGGGGGATGGAGGTTTTTTTTTTAGTAACGTATCAGGTAAATTATGTTTTTTTTTTTTTTATTCTTTCCAATTTTCACCGACGGCAATTTTTTTTTTTTTCCATAGAATTCCAGCGTTTTCATGGAACACACACAAAACAAAAAACGTATACGCGTTTATCCAGAAAAAAAAAATTAACTTACTGGAGGCGATTTTAAATATAATTTTTTTTTTTTTTAAAACCACGATTGTTGCTACCACTTTAAAAAACGTGTAATTATCTAGAAGTTGACATTGTAAAATGAGGGCAAACAAAAAAAAAAAAAAGGAAACCTTAAATTTTTATGTTGCACGTGTCACATCCCTTTCAGCAATTTTTTTTTTTTTAAATAAATATTATCTTGTCCAGTATTATTAAATCTTCTATTTACACGTTTAACTTATTTTTTTTTTAATCGCCTGGAACTTTTTTTTTCTCCAAAATTCCCCTTTTTCTTTTTTCTCTCACTCATTCTTTCACTCTTTCCATAAACTTAAAAAAAAATTATTACGTAATTATTTATTATTATTATTATTATTATTTGTACGAACGCGACCTTTTCTTTATTATTATTATTATTATTAATAAAATATATTTTTTTCGTGGGTCCCCCCTCCCAAAACTAATAATTAAAAAAAATGCTGACGTTTTTCTTATTTTTTTTTTTCTTAAATTTAAATTATAAAAAAAAAATTATTAAAAAAAAAAAAGGGGGGTCAATTTTTTTTATAGAAAAAACGGGATTTGAGGGAACCGAAGGGTAAGGAGGGCGGGGGGTGGCAAGGAAAACTGACGTCAAAAAAAAAAAAACTCACGAAGATGGGGAGGCGTAAACTTAAACTAAAAGGGAATGGGTGTGGCAAAGTAGGCGAAATAAGGAGGAGATTAAAATTGTTTTTTTTGTGGGAT
Organism: Pediculus humanus corporis; assembly: GCF_000006295.1. Taxonomy (NCBI): domain Eukaryota; kingdom Metazoa; phylum Arthropoda; class Insecta; order Psocodea; family Pediculidae; genus Pediculus; species Pediculus humanus. The sequence goes on along the minus strand of NW_002987862.1, from coordinate 609,011 downwards.
CCCTCCCCCCCCCCCGTGAATTATTTTTTGAATTTTGATTGTTATAATAAATAGTCATACGTGTACATTTAATACAACAGGAAATTAAAAAAATTTTTTTTTCCTGTCGTTTCATTTTATCAACAAGAAAAAAAAAATGATTTCGATAATTTTTTCTTTTTTTTTACTCCCCCCACCTCCCATTTTTTTTTTTTAATTCTAAAATGTAAATTTTAACGAAAAATTATAATAATAATAATTTAAACGTGGAAGAAGATAAATTTCGAATTTGTACGACGAAAAAAAAAAAAAATTAAAGACACGATGAAATTTTACCGACGGATCCCTCCGAACCGCCGGCTTTTTTTAATTATTATTATTATTATTGAAAAAAATTATTAAAGCCAAAAAGAAAAAAGGAAATCGAGGGGATCTTTACATCCACCCAAAAAAAAAATTTTTTTACGGGGGACCGGGGAAGGGGGTGGGGTAGCACAAAAAAAAATTTTCTTCTCATTTTTTTTTCAATTCCGTCGATGAATTTTTTTTTTCATTCGATGCCATTTAAAAATTGTTTTTTCTCAAAGACAAACTGACACACTAAAATTTTAAATTTCTATCGGTTGTTTCCATGTAGCCAACAGCCGACAGCAGTCAGTCGCTGTCGTTTTTACATTGACAGTAAAAAAAAAAAAAAAAATTTTAGTGTCAAATGATTTCGTCAAAATATCGTCTCGTCGCGTCGAATTTAAAATAAAAAAAAATTTACAAAAAACGTTTAAAGAATCTTGGTGACAACAAACGTTTAAACAGCCTCGGTGACAAACAACAAACAACAAACTACGACGGCGGCGGCGGCGGATCATAATTAATAATTTTATTAAAGGATAACAACAATGAGAATCCCACCCGTAATTTTTTTTTTTTTTAATTTTCCAACGTCATCACCGTCGAACGCGTTTTCCCTCCTCCTCCTCCCCCTTCCCCTCTCCCTTTCCTAATCGATGATAAGAAGGCGTAATCGGTATCATTTTTTAAAAATAAAATGGCGGAACACGATGATAATAAATATATATATGTAAATTAAATTCGAAACAAATGAAGGCGGATTATAATAATTAATCCTAACGGATTAATTATTATAAATAAAAATCTTATTAACTCGATGACGACTTATCATCGTCTGCTTTTGATTATCCGAAATAAAAAAATAATTGTTTTTAAACAAACAAACAAACAGACGTACAAACAACAATAACAACAACCAAAACGACAGCGTTTTTCGATTAGATTTTTTTTTTTAAATTAAATTTTTTCTTACTGTTAAATTTCAACGATAAAAAAAAAATTTTTTTTTTTTAAATTTTTGCTGTTGTATTTTTTGCTGTTGTTTACGTCATAAATTAATTTTTTTTGTCTTCTGCTTTTGCTGCCGTTAATCTTATTTTATATCTAAAAAATAAATCAAAGTCCTACTTATTTAAGTTTTTACTGACGACGGATTATTTATTTATTAAATATGCGAATTGTCGATCGCTTAAAAAAAAATTTTTTTTTTAAACATTTAGCAGAAGAAAAAATTAAATTTTTGGCGGGAAAATTTTTTAAATTTAAAATAAAATTTTTTTATCGCCTCGACGGAAAAAAAAAATTTTTATTTGTTACGAATAAAAAAAAGATAAATTTTCTTGTCGTGGTTGTTGTTATTGTTTTTGTTGTTGTTGCGGTCGGTGTTGTACGAATGGTTGTTGTTGTTGTTGTTGTTGTTATTCGATGAGAAAATTTATTTTTAGGTAATAAAAAATGAAATATAACAAAAAAATTTTTTTTTTGCCCCGAAAGGTTATAATAGAACGATGATGACCAATTTAAAAAAAACTTTCTTCTTAATTTTTTTAAAAAACGGTTAAACTTTGATCTTCGAATCGTAAAATTTTATTTTCATACGCGCGCTAATATTAATAATAATAATAATAATAATAATAATAATAATAATAATAATAATAATATTAATAAACAATCAAAACGATTCGGCATATAAATAAAAAAAATAATAATAATAATTTTTTATTCAGGTTTTTTCGTGTGTGTGTGTACGTCTTCGACAACATCGTATCGGTTGATAATAATAATAATAATAAATTTTTAAACAAATTTTTAAAACCCTGGGAAATTTTTTTTGTTTTTAAATGTTGTCACCCCTTAAACCGTAAAGGTCATGACCCGATGGTTTCTAAGAAATTAAAAAAAAAATTGAGTACATTTCATTTGTTTTATTTCACAAAAAAAATATTTTCGATCGGATTTATTTGAAGAAGAACGAGTTTTTTTTTTTTTTTTAAATAATGCTTAATGTACGCACTTACACACTTACGCACTTACGCAATTTTTTAAAATTTTATTCGTTATTTTAAAAAAAAGAAGGGAAAAAATGGCGTACGAGTCACCTGTTTAACACCATTCGCACAACGGGATAAATATTTATTTAAAAATAATTCCCATCGTAGATTTATTAAAAATCGTGGCAGGAGATTGAAAGAGTAAGAAAAAAACAAAATATAATTTTTGCAAGAATAAAAATCGGTTACGAATAAGAGAGAGAAAGAGGGGGGGGGGGGGAAAAAAAAATTTTTTGACAACATTTGTTTCACGTACGTAAAACGATATAATTTATAGGTCAGACATACAAACAATGGGGGAGATTTTTTTTTTTTCCTTCTCGAAAAGAAATTTTAAAAAAAATGTATTCCCAAAGCAACAAAATAACAATTTAAAAAAAAAAAAATAAGCCTCCGGCGTGATATATTTGTTGGGATGTTGTTGTTGTTGTTGGTTGTTTCCTGAAGAGTCACTAAATCATTAGAGATACTAAATCTGTCAGATTTCATTCACCTCATCAACAAAAAAAAAAAAAAGGCGAAAATGACGAAGGTTAAACACGTAAACGAGTATAGCACAAACACACAAACACACACAAACACGGTTATGGCCCCCAAAACTGATTTTTATCTTAAAAAAAAAAAAAAAAAA